>NC_069503.1:185089782-185159782 GCF_027579735.1 Bombina bombina | reverse complement strand
TAAAATTGGCTGCCTGTGCTGTGGTTACATAGACACTAGCCAGTTCATAGGTCTTCTGACAAAACATTGTCATGTTTTCTTGGGCAGTCAGTCTAGCTGTGGTACGATTAACATATGAAGCAGTATAAGCATGGAGAAACCTGAAAAGTGCTGACTTTATAGCAGTATGATTTGTGTATAAGTACAGTAAAGGTAGTACAATGCACACACTGCTGCATTTGTTATTCATTTAGATGAGTGACTGTCCAGGCAAAGATGAGGGATGTGGCATTGACAAGGTCAATCCTGACATCCTGCAACCTGTCATATTACATCACACAGCTATTCTGTAGTACATAACAGAACACTAAGAACAGTTATAGTTAGAACACATACTACAAACAAGTGAATTCAACACATTGAAATTAAATTAGCTGGCCAGTTCTTACCACATTGTCCATGTTTCCTTGGGCAGTCAGTCTAGCTCTGGTATGACTAACATATAAAGCAGAGTGATTGGAGAAACCTGAAAAGTGCTGACTGTCAAGCAGCATGATTTGTGTTTCTAAGTGCAGTAAAGGTAGTGCAATGCACACTGCTTCATGTGTTAATCATTTAGCTGAGTGACTGTCCAGGAAAACATGGGGGATGTGTCATTGACTCTCATCCTCCGTCTCCACCTCCATTTTCATGATGAACAGATATTTTTTTTTTTAAATTACGTACTCTTGCGGTTTTTAAATTGCGGCGATTAATCACGGTTTTAAATCACATATGCGATTAATCGTGCAGCCCTAATTCATATATTTGCTTCTCGGCCATATAATAGTCAGTGCCACACTAGCCTCTGACCTCACCGCACGTGTAGGTGTGTCTATTTGCGTAAACTATCCTGCTGAGACAAACATGTATTTGTAATTTTGCATCAATTGTGCTTTCAAGATGAATTTGATACAATCCCACATGATAACTTTTTGCCTTTCGGGGAGCCACAGTAGGTCTGTTCCTATCTTGAAAATTCAATGGGATGATGGCTTGAAAAATGGGGGCTTAAACAGAAAAAAGGAGTGCTGCTTTCTATAGTGACATAGCTTAGAGATTTTATCCCTGAAATTAAAACACCAGGTCTTATTCATATAAGAAATCCCCTCCCCCACAGATACACCTTTATATTCTAGACAAGGATTTTGACCCTCTCTAAGACTACTCCCTATAGCCTTTAAATGGCATATGATAGACCACTCCATATTGAATTGTACATACAATTGGAAAACCAAATTACTTTCTCCTCTTCTCTTTCTCCCTCTTGCTATAGATGACTGATTTTGAAAAGAGAGGAAACACACACAAGAGAATTTGGCGAAGTATTCTACCTTCTTTTCCTGGGATAAATTGTCTGTAATTATTTTATTCAGTTAGCAGTGTTGCACACATTGGGGTTGTTGTAGCTAGAGTTGCCCTGTGTTAATTGAACTGTTTTGATGTAAAATATTTGTTTATATTAACCTGTAAATATTCAACTTTTTACAACAAATGTATTGGTTCTTATTAAAACGCTTTGCAAAAATGATGGACAAACCTGTTAGTGTTTAATAACGTGTATTGGTTTAGTGGTTTTACCATCACATTAATAACCACACTTTCTTTTGGGAATTTTTTTCTAGGTTCAATTTTTTTAAAGGGACATTAAACACTTTGCGATGGTAATATAAAATTATACATTGAGGCCGAATGGAGCTTGAAGGGCCGTGTTTCTGGCGAGTCTTCAGACTCGCCAGAAACACAAGTTATGGAACAGCGGTCTAAAGACCGCTGCTCCATAACCCTGTCCGCCTGCTCTGAGCAAGCAGACAGGAATCGCCACAATTCAACCAGATCGAGTACGATCGGGTTGATTGACACCTCCCTGCTGGCGGCCCATTGGCCGCGAGTCTGCAGGGGGCGGCATTGCAACAGCAGCTCTTGTGAGCTGCTGGTGCAATGCTGAATACGGAGAGCGTATTGCTCTCCGCATTCAGCGAGGTCTTGCGGACCTGATCCGCACTGTCGAATCAGATCCGCAAGACCTTTGTTAAATCGGCCTCATTGTATGTGTGTGTGTATATATATATATATATATATATATATATATACAGGGAGTGCAGAATTATTAGGCAAGTTGTATTTTTGAGGATTCATTTTATTATTGAACAACAACCATGTTCTCAATGAACCCAAAAAACTCATTAATATCAAAGCTGAATAGTTTTGGAAGTAGTTTTTAGTTTGTTTTTAGTTATAGCTATTTTAGGGGGATATCTGTGTGTGCAGGTGACTATTACTGTGCATAATTATTAGGCAACTTAACAAAAAACAAATATATACCCATTTCAATTATTTATTTTTACCAGTGAAACCAATATAACATCTCAACATTCACAAATATACATTTCTGACATTCAAAAACAAAACAAAAATAAATCAGTGACCAATATAGCCACCTTTCTTTGCAAGGACACTCAAAAGCCTGCCATCCATGGATTCTGTCAGTGTTTTGATCTGTTCACCATCAACATTGCGTGCAGCAGCAACCACAGCCTCCCACACACTGTTCAGAGAGGTGTACTGTTTTCCCTCCTTGTAAATCTCACATTTGATGATGGACCACAGGTTCTCAATGGGGTTCAGATAAGGTGAACAAGGAGGCCATGTCATTAGATTTTCTTCTTTTATACCCTTTCTTGCCAGCCACGCTGTGGAGTACTTGGACGCATGTGATGGAGCATTGTCCTGCATGAAAATCATGTTTTTCTTGAAGGATGCAGACTTCTTCCTGTACCACTGCTTGAAGAAGGTGTCTTCCAGAAACTGGCAGTAGGACTGGGAGTTGAGCTTGACTCCATCCTCAACCCGAAAAGGCCCCACAAGCTCATCTTTGATGATACCAGCCCAAACCAGTACTCCACCTCCACCTTGCTGGCATCTGAGTCGGACTGCTCTCTGCCCTTTACCAATCCAGCCACGGGCCCATCCATCTGGCCCATCAAGACTCACTCTCATTTCATCAGTCCATAAAACCTTAGAAAAATCAGTCTTGAGATATTTCTTGGCCCAGTCTTGACGTTTCAGCTTGTGTGTCTTGTTCAGTGGTGGTCGTCTTTCTGCCTTTCTTACCTTGGCCATGTCTCTGAGTATTGCACACCTTGTGCTTTTGGGCACTCCAGTGATGTTGCAGCTCTGAAATATGGCCAAACTGGTGGCAAGTGGCATCTTGGCAGCTGCACGCTTGACTTTTCTCAGTTCATGGGCAGTTATTTTGCGCCTTGGTTTTTCCACATGCTTCTTGCGACCCTGTTGACTATTTTGAATGAAACGCTTGATTGTTCGATGATCACGCTTCAGAAGCTTTGCAATTTTAAGAGTGATGCATCCCTCTGCAAGATATCTCACTATTTTTTACTTTTCTGAGCCTGTCAAGTCCTTCTTTTGACCCATTTTGCCAAAGGAAAGGAAGTTGCCTAATAATTATGCACACCTGATATAGGGTGTTGATGTCATTAGACCACACCCCTTCTCATTACAGAGATGCACATCACCTAATATGCTTAATTGGTAGTAGGCTTTCGAACCTATACAGCTTGGAGTAAGACAACATGCATAAAGAGGATGATGTGGTCAAAATACTCATTTGCCTAATAATTCTGCACTCCCTGTATATATATATATATATATATATATATATATATATACACTGTGTATATATATATATATATGTATATATATATATATATATATAACTTTGCCATATATTTTCATTATTTATTTTGTCCCCTTTTCCTGTAATTCTTTCTGAAATTGGGAGCATTTCAGTTCCTGTTAGAAATGGAAGTGCAGAACACTGTTATATTCCACACAGCCATTGGCTGCACACTCTAGTGACCCTTTTTATAACTGTGCCTAATTGGCCACAGCAGAGAAGGTAACCTGAGTTACAACATGGCAGCTCCCATTGTTTTATAGACACTAAAAACTTACACTTATTTTGTCAATATTTAAACAGCTAATGAAACTTTTCAAAATACATCTGCATGTTATTCTCAGACTAATGTTTTCTTTGAATGCATAATTCTATCTATCATTTATTTAGTGTTTACTTCTGTCCCTTTAAAGCAGAGCATATGTAGCTTTTTGTTTACATCCTCTAATTGTTCTATATTCTTGATGTATTGAGAAACAATATTTTCTGGCATTAAAACTACCATGAGAAGCCTTACTGAGTGAACTATTATTGCTTTTATATTGAGGGCTAAATGTAAGTATGCAGGGGCTTTTTTTGTCCCAATCTCAAGAAAATTAAGTGTTTCACAAAATGATTGTCCTTGCTCTAACCTATAATCAATCCAAACAACAGGCCTGATAATCTCATATTCTATACTGAAATCTTGACCATTGCTACGAGTGGAATTGAGAGAGGAGATTATTTGATCAAAATATGTCCATGCCAGGAGGTAGGCTGGCTGCACTTGCATTAATCTGGCACAATCTTTATTTATTTGGTTTAAGATTATTTTGAAAAGGTTCCAGAAAACATCTTATGTCATTAATCATTATATAATTATTCTAAAAATGTGTGTGTCCAGCTTCATTAAAAGGTTAGGTCTATGTCTGTTTTGACATAATGACACTAAAGTCAAAATTAAATGTCATGATTAAGATAGAGCATGCTGTTTTAAGATACAATTTTTCTTCCATTATCAAATTCTACATATTCTTTTTATATGCATACTTTTTGAGGCACCAGCTAATACTGAGCATGAGAATGTACACTGAGTTCACAGTGTAGAAGTATATGAGTCTGTTATTGGCTGATGGCTGTCACATGATACAGGGGGCTGGCAAATTAAAGTCAACTTCGAAATTTGCCAAAAAAAATGTACTGCTCATTTCAAATTCAATATAAGTGCTAATGTATTGTATTTTTACTACGCACTTGTTGCTCATGTAATTCAACTGTATTTAAAGGTCCCTTAAGATGTATGCAGTGGTTTTATGTGTTCTTAGTGCAATCAATAAGAATCTTGAGATAGTGCTTGAAAATAAAACTGATGAAATAAGCTAGATGCTCTGGAGCAATATAAGGTTCAATAAAACGCAATTTTTACAGAGCAATTTAGTTACGATTTTTAGTGTGATTTATTAGTACTTGTACAATATTTTACTGATTTTTATTTCATTTTCCCCCCTTCTCATACAGTTATTAAATTATGATTTTTTTTCTTTTATGATTCAGATAGAGCATAGACTTTTAACCAACTTTCCAATTTACTTTTCTTGTCTCATATGCTTTATTCTCTTGTCCTCCTTTGTTGAAAAGCATACCTAGGTAGGCTCAACAGCAGCAATTCCCAACTGGGAGCGAACTGATGATTGGTGGTTGTAAATATATGCCTCTTGTCAACTGGCTTACCCTATGGGGCCTATTTATCAAGCCGTCAACTATGCTGCATTCACCGGCACCAATACGCTCGCCTAACATCGCTGCCGCGGACCTGAATACGTTCTCCATATTTAACAAAAGCTGTCAAAAAGCCATGCACCAAGTACGGGGCGATGAGCAGCAGACTGTTGTTAACTAACAGTCATTGATCTTGCTGCTCTACGGCTTTTTTTTTTTTTCAATTAAATGTTTTATTGATTTTCAAACCAAATAAAATAACATGAAAGCATTTGTGCTCTAACATAGAGTATATATGCATTAACGGAGTTACATAGAAAATCTGATAGAAGTATAAACAGGAAGATCTACGCACTCCACCTAGGGATGTCGACTCATACTACGGCTTTTTTTTGTGTTGTGGTTACATAGTAGAACATAAGCTTTCACTGCTTTCAGACTCCCATTGATTCTTATGGCATCTGCGGCCTCAAGGGTGGCGGATTGAAAACCAAGTACGCTGGGCCGGAATAGTGGCGAGCGTACCTGGTAGATTTTTGATAACTAGCAAAAGTAGTCAGATAGTGCTGAATTTGCATTCGGAACATCTGTAGTGACGTAAGCATCGATCTGTGTCGGACTGAGACCGGCGGATCGTATGTTACATCACAAAATTCTACTTTTGCCGGTCTGTAGCCTTTGATAAATAAGGCGAATCAGGCTCGCCACAATTACGCTGCAGAATTCCAGCATATTTGCGGTTGATGGCTTGATAAATAGGCCCCTATGTGTTCAGCTAGCAAAAAGTAATGTATTGCTGCTCCTTCAACAAAGCACCAATTTGATAATAGAAGTAAATTGGAAAGCCCCAAAACCTTTAGATAATTTAAGCATTAGTGACTTCATCATACTCCATATCAATTTCTTAATCTGGTTTCTATTACCACCAGCATTCAAGGAGCTCCTGATAGCAGCTGCTCAAATACTTGCAAATACATTTAATAGGTAGTGGTGGTGTATAGCCCTTTATCCATAAGTAATGTCCCCCACAATAATAAATGTCAACTTCCCCCCTAACTGCAATAAATCTATCTGCCCCAACACAAACTTATTCCTATTCTTAAGTTTCCTAATAATACAATTTTCCCATTTTGTGTGATTTCTTTTTGCCTGGAGCACTAATATTCTGTTAATTTGTATAATATCATGAAATGACAGAGATGGCACATTGGAAATAGGATATGCAAATTTAAAATGTTAACATTTATAATTAAAAAATGAATATTGTGAAGCGATGTTAGTTTATCTACCTTTGCCTGCAGTAATTAAAACCAATAAGTCAGACAAGAGAATAGACAAGTCTTGTCAGTTCCATTCAATGAATCATCTCTCAGAAGTGCAAGATTCTATTAAAATGACAAGTGAAGCATAAGCCAGCTTTGACAAGGATCATACACCTTAAAATGGATCTTTCATTGCACATAAAATAATGGCCATGGCATGCAGTGACCATACCTTAACCCCTTGTATGCCAGAAATGGCGGTAATGCATTACTATAGAATGCACTGCAGCCAATGGCTTTACATAACTAGCTATGTTTTCTTTAAACCCCATTAGGAGTGTTTAAATAGCAGATAACTTTCAGATGTAGCTGTGTTTTTATTTGTTGAAAAATGCTACAGGCGGTAGAGATTTCAATACTTTTAAAGGGAAATTAAACACACATTGTAAACTACATGACTATGAACCTCTATATATAAGAATCATTTTGCAATGAAAACTGTAGCTTTATTATTAGAATATTTTCACTGATTTCCCTGTCCCCAGAACAAAAGAACCCCTGCTAACTAATTACAAACTAATATTCAAATATAGCACACACTCTGCACATGTAGCCTGTCCTCTTGTATTCCCTTAACCTTTTAGCGCCGTTATGACGTTCTATTCTGTCCTAACCACGCTGGGCTTTAGTGCCGTTAGGATGAAATAAAAAACATCCTTACCATTTGACTATCCTGAAGCCAATGTCGCTTCCAGGATGCGATTGCGCTCTTGAGGGCTCCACTTGCCTAGTATCATAGGGACGCCCCTCTGACCCGATCCCATCATTGATCATGCACCTGATCGCGGGAACGTTTATTAACCTTGTCATCAAGGCAGTTTAGAACTGATTCAATCTTGTTACTATTGCAAAGAAAGATTTTCCTATTATGATTGTTGATGCAAAAATGATAATCCACCTTTTAAAAGCATGTTACACCACAGAAGCTTAGGGAGGGAGGAAAAAGTAAACAAAAGATCATATAAATTGTCTAAAAGTATTAACTCAAGCCTTCCTGGGAGAAAGTCAAACAAGCACAATTTTTAGATGTATTTTACAGAAAGGATTTAAAATAAATAATGAATGTATACTGCAATAATGATTCACTTGCAATAATGAAAAAATGTGGGCCAGATTACAAGTGGAGCATTATTTAATGCTCCCACTCGAGCTAGTAGTAAGCTTTTTGCGTGCTTCGGATAGTGCTAATATGTGTTGAAAGTAAACTGTTTTCGCTTGTACGCTAACCCAATGCGTGTAAAATGCCGAACTTATACTATCGCGAGCGCAATGACATATTATCCCATAGAAATAAATGGAGCAAAAACAGTGGAAAAAAACTTGGGTGCAACACAATCACATATTCTTAAAGTGAATGTCAATTTTGATGTTAAAGTGCCCGGTTTTTAAAAATTTGATTAAAAACAGGGGCACTTTAATTAATCAAAATTTACATTTCACTCCTTACCTTTTAATCTTGACAGCAGCTCCAGCTTCCTCCGGTCATTGCAAGCCATTTCTGATGTCAGAAATGATGGATAGGTCATCCTCCAATCACGGCTTCCCCCCCGGGGGAATCAGTGTCTGATTCAACGCCGTGATTGGAGGAAGCCGGATTCCTCATTTTAGACCCAGGAAGAGGCTTTGCGACGGGTGGAGGAAGCTGGAGCTGCTGTGAACATTAAAAGGTAAGTTTTTTTCACAACAGGAGTGAAATGTAAATTTTGATAAATTAAAGTGCCCCTGTTTTTAATCGAATTTTTAAAAACCGGGAACTTTAGCATCAAAATTGACATTCACTTTAAGTTCGCTAACCCAACATTAAAATATGAATATTTCACATTCCAATGTTCTTCACATAAAAGAATATGTTCTATTTATTCATAAATACATATTTATATATATATATATATATATATATATATATATATATATATATATATATATATATATAGCCCCCCCCAATATATATTTATACCTGATTATATATAGGTATAGACAGGGCTTGAAATTTCCAGTGGTCCACTGGTCACGGATGACTTAGAAATTACAATGGACGACATAGAAATTTGACTTTTTGGGGGCGGAGCTTGGCCACACTTGCTGATGGCCGCATATTGAGTTAGCTCTGAAGCCTCAGCACACTTATGCAAGGTATAAAATAATCCATAGCCTGTCAGAACCTATACAAAGCTAACCATCATCTCTAAGAACCAAGCGGACACTGATCCTCGCACAAGGGGACTGATCACTGAGCTGAAGGCTCCATTTGAAAAAGGTACGCAGTGAGGCCTAGAGCGGAGCGGGACCTGCCGCGACTGAATCACAAGGCTGCCTGATCACAACGAGCATACCGCTCCGGTACTTGAGCCCTATTCCTGTGCCCATGGAGGTTTCAACAAGACGGAGAGCCCTACCTGAGAGAGTGAAACACAGGCACATCTCACAGCAGCTTACCACTCGGAGCTGTGGTTTCCTCGGCACACAGTCACAACCTGGGCTTTCCTCCATACTGGTGCCGGTGCAGCTGGCCCCAAGCAGGCAGGGAGACTCACCGGAGAACAAGATCTAGACTAGTGGAGGAGACCTGAGACCTTGCAGAGACCGCGAGGCATCCACCGACTCCAGGGACCGCGCAGTTGTGAGCCCACGCAGAGGCCTGCAGGAAAGGAGTAGGTGAGAGCACTAAGTCAGCATTGGGGTCTAGCCTGGGAGGACCGGGAAAACTCGCATCAACTATACCATATAACCGGCCACACTTAAAGGGGCACTGCAGCACTAAGCACAGAACAATTTTATTAACCTAAAGTGGCCATAAACCTCTGAAGGGAGGGAAGACATCAGGGCAAACATTCTGGTGGCAGCCTTTATTTAGAAGCAGAACACCTACCTATACCTATACCTAGACACTGGGCCTGCTTCCCCAGCACATAAAGATTAACAAGCAGCAAAGAACAGGCATCCACTAACCTTTCAACTGTTAAAATGGCAAATAGACGCATATCTAAACCCATTAAGGGCTCCCAGACCTCCAATTTGGAAAGCTATCTTATAGCAGCAGAAGCAATTCCAAGTGCTAGCAGGGATGCTACTGAAATAAACAGACAGACTGCAGCTGTGCAGACATCTAATACAGATCCCATTCTAACTAACTATGTCACCAAAGAGGACATCAGGCACCTGTCATCAAAGAAAGATATATAAGAGGCCATGATGGACGTGAAACTCCTGTTTGGGGAGCTGAAAAAGGACATTGCTGCAGTGGATCGTAGCGTTACCCAAATGGAGGAAGTACAGGAAGAAATGCGCTCTGATCTACAGCAGCAGGCTAGCTGCATACAGTCTCAGGATGCAACAGTACAGAACCTCACCGATAGAATTGAGGACTTAGAAAACAGGAGCAGGCGTAACAACCTGAGGCTCCGGGGAGTTCCTGAGACAGTGAATCCGCCTGAAATAGCACAATACGTACAGGAACTATTCAAATTTCTGAAAAATGCCCCCAACGCAGCTGAAATTCCAGTGGAAAGAGCCCATAGGGCACTCAGACCCAGGCCGCCAGCCAGAGCCCCACCAAGGGACATTATCATTAAACTTTTGTCCTACAAAGATAAGGAGGACATCCTGCAGCATTCAAGGAATAAGCACCCCCTCACGTTCGAGGGCACAGAGATCCAAGTTTTCACGGACCTATGTCCGGCGACTCTCCAGAAGCGGAGGGATTTACGCTACATCACCTCTATACTTAAAGAGCAGCAAATTCAATACAGGTGGGGGTTCCCTACCTGCATCTTTGCATCTAAAGATGGCACCTCAGCTATTTTCAGGTCACCAGCTGATCTCCCTACCTTCAATTAGGCGTTTGGCTTACAGATTAGGCCGCCGGGAGTTGAGGCTGCCCACGCACAACCTGGGCCGGCGGTGGCTCTAGATGAAGATGGCCACTGATCTTGAGTAGATCTAACTCACACAAGGTTCTGACTCACTGGCTCATCACACATTGCCCAGATGTCCCAAGAAGAGGGAGACCTCCTTACTTGAGACCTGCAGCCCAGCTGTGCTTCTGGACAGATAAGTTAAAAACTACCCACCCTGCCTTAAAATTAATGTTGTACTGATGGTTATTCCCCAAGCATCAAATCCTTAGACCTTTTTAACTGAAAGCAGGGGTTTATATCACTTAACTCTAGCATAATGAGACAGCAGCAGACAGGAAGGATTGACTTTGGGACTGTTTACATGTCCTGTCCTAACGCTGCACTCGCCCTCAATAATGGAATGTATAGCAGACAGAAATAACATACCAGTGAAACATAATCAAAGTGCATAAACAAATAAACTCTAACACAATTTTGGTAATAATGCCTAATAACACTTATCTTTGTCCCCTTTAGCAATTTTAGAGAGTTAAATGGCTATTAAAGACTGAAGGGAGAATGAAGCATCACCTATAGCTAACATAACAAAACAAAACAAAACAAAAAAAATAAATAAATTAAAAAATACATATATATATAGCTACACACCTAAAGGTAAAATAAGGGTGGGAGGAGAGTAAAATGATCAACTCCATATTTTGGGTTTATGTGTGTTGCAGGTGTGTGGGTCAGGTATCCACTATAGATTAACATATGCCAGTGGGGACCAAGTTTTAGCGTCTCCTTTTTTATTTTCTTCTGTTCTTATGGTGTACGATATTGGTTCACGCACAGGTTCTGACAACAAATTTATACATGTTTTAGGGTTATTTTACCTACAAAGTTTAACATTGCTATTATAATTCTACATAAGAGTGCTGAGGCTACTACCTCCTATTGTTTACTTCCATTTGTTATTACAGATTGTCTTTATCCTTTCCTACTGCTTTTTAACCCCCAGACCAAACTGAGTTAGCAGAAAGGAGCTCAGACTCCTGTTTTCTAGATCACTTGAGGATTCCTTTCTGCCTCCCTCTACTCCTTCCATCCAAACCCTCACCTCCTCACTGAAGTCCTCTCCCTCCTATTACACAACCCTAATCATTCTCTAACTTTGATATCCCCTCCCCCTCTGCCTCACTCCCCCCCCCTTTTTTTTTTTCTTCTCTCTCTCTCTTACAAACATGTGCCTGCGGACCGGGACACACACACTTTGGACCTTTATACTATAAATGTCAAGGGTTTCAATAGCTTGGAGAAGCGTTCAATTATCACCCGAGACCTGCATAGGTTGGGAGGTGATATTGTATTCATCCAGGAAACGCACTACTCGAAGCTAAGAGAACCTAAGTGGTTCAACAAATACTACTCAGTGGCTCATTTCGCCTCTGGACCATCCAAAAAGAATGGGGTGGGGATCTTGTTTCGTCACACTGTTCCATTCCAGCTAGAACAGACACTAAAAGAACCCAACGGTAGGTACATAATACTGACAGGCACATTATACGGAAGACCCATGACCCTGGCCAACCTTTATTTCCCAAACAGAGCTCAGGACGTATTCTTTAAGAATGTAGCGCTTAAACTTCTTGAGACACAGAGGGGAACACTATATGTGGGGGGAGATTTTAATGTTTCTCTGAATCCAGCTTTAGACACCTCGGATGGCCTCTCCAGCGCTCCGCACAAAGTGCTTAAACACCTGATCCAATCCTTTAAAGACTTGGTCCTTCACGACATCTGGCGGACTCTCCATCCGACAGACAGGGATTATACCTTCTACTCTTTCCCTCACAAAAAATACACGAGGATAGACTATCTCCTCACTGACTCTGCGGGTCTTGCGGTCACAACGAGTTGTACTATTAATCCGATTACTTGGTCAGATCATGCCCCAGTCAGATGCACAATTGACTGGCCCAATACTCCGATAACACCGTACATCTGGAGATTGGATGAATATTTACTTGACGATAAACTCTTAACTCAAAAATTACACGGCAGTATTGAAGAATACTTCGGTCTAAACGCGGATGAGACTATGTACAACTCTGTCGTCTAGGAGGCTCACAAGTGCGTGACTAGAGGCTTACTGATGAAGCACAGCGCAGTGTTGCGTAAATCCAAGAGAGATGCTTATAATATCTTACTGGACCAAGTAACCCAAAAAGAATTAGCTCACAAGGACCAGCCCAATAGCCGGGAGAGGCAGGAAAGTCTGGCTGCTGCTAGGGCCGCCTTGTTGCGACACTTACAGAAAGAACAACACAAAAAAGCGCTTATTCTGCACCAACAGTTCTTCGAGCATAGCAATTAGGCGGGTAAGTGGTTGGCTCGAGCTCTAGCGAGGAAGAGATTATGATCATATGTCTATGAGATAGTTGACAAGCAGGGTGGGAGACACAGAGACGGCCAATCTATTGCCAACACGTTCGGGACCTTCTATGAGTCCTTATATAATATACATACCCCTGCTGGAAGGCAAGGGGCTCCGGGGAAAAAGCAGATTCCTGAGCAGGATATCCTAGATTACATCTCGAAAGCTGACCTCCCGTGCCTGTCCACAGAGGAGGCGGAACAATTAGATACACCTTTTACCGCCGAGGAGATCTTGGTGGCCATTAAGAGCCTCCCAGTGGGCAAAAGCCCTGGCCTGGATGGGTTTGGGACACGCTATTATAAAAAATTTGCTGACATTCTAACACCCCACCTGCTCCATCTGTTCAATCAGTTATCTGAAACCCCTGTATTACCACGCTCAATGTTAGAAGCCTTTATTTTGGTTATCCCGAAGCCCGGTAAACCGGAAAATCAACCTAGCAGTTACAGACCCATTTCCCTGCTTAACTGTGACGTTATGATTTTGGCCAAAGTATTGGCGAACCGCCTCAAAAAATTTCTACACCAGCTGGTCAATACAGACCAGGTGGGATTTATCCCAGCCCGTGAAGCGCGCGATAATACCCTTCGGGTTATCCAACTGATTTCTTACGCACAGGCCAACTCTGCACTGTTGATCCTTGTGTCAACTGACGCGGAGAAAGCCTTTGATAGGGTAAACTGGATCTTTATGCGGCACACTTTGAGGAGAATGGGCTTGGGAGCACGCTTTATAAACTTTGTGTTCTCATTATATTCCAACCCCAACGCTAGGGTGCGAGTGAATGGCCTATTCTCTGAGTCCTTCCTCATCTCCAATGGCACAAGACAGGGGTGCCCGCTGTCACCCCTGCTCTTCGCTCTTGTTATGGAGGTTTTGGCGAGTCATATCCGAACTAACCCCGACATCAGCGGTATCCAGACGGGAGGAGTGGAGCACAAGTTGGCAATGTACGCCGACGATGTTCTGTTGACTCTAGCTGACAATGCCCTGTCTTTACAGACCTCACTAGAAGAATTTGAAGCAGTTGGTCGGGTATCGGATTTCTCGCTTAATCTCTCAAAATCCGAAGTTTTGAACATCTCAATGCCCCAAGACATTTTCACAACACAGGGCTTTCACTGTCCACTGAAAATTGCAACAAGACACTTGAAATACTTGGGCATCACATTGGCCTCATCGGTTAAAGACATAGTTAAAGTGAACTATAAACGCATTAGAGATGATATCTTACGGGACTTTGCGTTGTGGGAAAATAGAACCATCTCCTGGATGGGACGCATTCATGTCACCAAGATGAATATCCTACCCAGAGTCCTATATATAATGCAGGCAGTTCCTCGCCTCTGCTGGCCACTTAATTCATCAAATACAGTCGGCAATGGAGACATATATTTGGAGGGGACAAAGACCGAGGATACAAAAAAATACAATGTATCTCCCCAGGAATAGAGGAGGGGCGGGTGTCCCTCGATTGAGTGATTACTTCATGGCAATTACTCTCCAACGCGTAGTGGAGTGGTGTCGTGGACCAGTGGACAAGGCGTGGATAGCCTTGGACAGGGAGATTCTCCAGAGGTCGGTTCACTAGCATGGATTAGCCCTGGCCTTCATCCAAGCTGGATCATCCACTATCCCCTGATTGGAGATGTCCTTCAGAACTGGGACAGATTACTCAGAGCGGGGAGTCATATCTCTACAGCGGTCTCGCTGCTGATACCAGTCCGTGAAAACCCAGACACTGGCATAGCGAACAAAGCATACTCCACGGGCTCGTCTTACCCCCTATCGGAAATCATTATTTCCAACGCGCTATCACGCGGGAAAGTCAAAGCACAAAGGGAATTAGCTGATTGGGATCGTGAACTCTTTTCTTCATGGTTCAGAGTGGCTCAACTGAACCACTATGTCGGTACCCTTGGGAATAGAGATTCCTTAAGCATACAGAGGACGCACTTTAAAATGCTGTGCACTTCGGAGACCCCACCGCATCATTTGATCTCAGTCTTATACAAACTACTTATGGAAGGGGGCGGAGAGGCATTGCCTTCCTATGCGACTGCAGAGAGATCTGGGCGTTGAGATCAATGCCAAAACCTGGTTGTCGATTTTCAGCAAAACTAAACATGCATCAGTGTCAGCTAGGCTCCAGGAAATGCATTTCAAATTCTTGAGCAGGTGGTATCTTACCCCTCAGGCTGAAAAAAATATATCCCCGTGCTGGTGGGGAGTGCTGGAGAGGCTGTGGAGAGGAGGGATCTATGCTGCACATATGGTGGCAATGTCCACTTATACAGCCCTTCTGGGCGAGTGTATTTCGCGAAAGTGGCAGGCTTCTACAGATTATTCTTCCATCGAATCCTAAGTACCTGATCTATCATAATCTCCCAAAGATAGCTATGGAAGCTAAACATCATCTGTTTCTCTTAATGTTGAACGGGGCCAAGGGTCTCATACCGAGACACTGGAAATCACTTCAGACACCAAATCTAGAGGAGTGGAGGGTGGAGGTGCGGGACTTACTAAATCTGGAAAGGTTTCACTACCTTAGGATTGGGAAGCTAGAAACACACAAGTATATGACACTGATCTGGGAGGGTAGGGACTTGTAGGTCATTGTAGCCCCCATAGGATGACTGATGTCTGCTTTGTATGAGGTGTTTGTGGTGGTCCGCGGTACACAATCAGTTTTTGCTCCCCCCTCCTTTTTTTTTTTTTTTTTTTCTTTTTCTTCTCCCGTTTCCCTCACTCTCCCTTCCCTAACCTCTAACCCTTCCTCCATCTCTATTCTTCCTATCTATGCTTTTCCCCTGACTCCCCCACTCAATACCCTCCTAACTCCTTCAAAGACCAGACCATGCCGACTGTGTCGATTATACTATTGGCCGCATAGTGAATTGTTATTCTACGCACCTAAATGTTGAATAATTTTATTATATGCAACAGCTTTGACTCGACACATTCGGCTATAAATGTTGATAATTGATACTCATTTGAAGCACTTATCTGATTGGTAAAAATTATCAGATGTTTTGTTATTAAGTTATACCTATGTAGCACTTGAGAAAATCATTCCTTGTTATCAATGTATTGCATATTATGTATCACTTGCATTGACATATGATAATATGATTGCAGTTGTAACATTATGTCTGTTCATTCAATAAAGCTTTTCTTGTTGAAAACAGAATTTATGCTTACCTGATAAATTACTTTCTCCAACGGTGTGTCCGGTCCACGGCGTCATCCTTACTTGTGGGATATCTCTTCCCCAACAGGAAATGGCAAAGAGTCCCAGCAAAGCTGGCCATATAGTCCCTCCTAGGCTCCGCCCACCCCAATCATTCGACCGACGGACAGGAGGAAATATATATAGGAGAAACCATATGGTACCGTGGTGACTGTAGTTAGAGAAAATAATTCATCAGACCTGATTAAAAAACCAGGGCGGGCCGTGGACCGGACACACCGTTGGAGAAAGTAATTTATCAGGTAAGCATAAATTCTGTTTTCTCCAACATTGGTGTGTCCGGTCCATGGCGTCATCCTTACTTGTGGGAACCAATACCAAAGCTTTAGGACACGGATGAAGGGAGGGAGCAAATCAGGTTACCTAAACGGAAGACACCACAGCTTGCAAAACCTTTCTCCCAAAAATAGCCTCCGAAGAAGCAAAAGTATCAAATTTGTAAAATTTGGCAAAAGTGTGCAGTGAAGACCAAGTCGCTGCCTTACATATCTGGTCAACAGAAGCCTCGTTCTTGAAGGCCCATGTGGAAGCCACAGCCCTAGTGGAGTGAGCTGTGATTCTTTCAGGAGGCTGCCGTCCGGCAGTCTCATAAGCCAATCGGATGATGCTTTTAAGCCAAAAGGAAAGAGAGGTAGAAGTTGCTTTTTGACCTCTCCTTTTACCAGAATAAACAACAAACAAGGAAGATGTTTGTCTGAAATCTTTTGTAGCCTCTAAATAGAATTTTAGAGCACGGACTACGTCCAAATTGTGTAACAAACGTTCCTTCTTTGAAACTGGATTCGGACATAAAGAAGGTACAACTATCTCCTGGTTAATATTTTTGTTAGAAACAACCTTAGGAAGAAAACCAGGCTTAGTACGCAAAACCACCTTATCTGCATGGAACACCAGATAGGGCGGAGAACACTGCAGAGCAGATAACTCTGAAACTCTTCTAGCAGAAGAAATTGCAACCAAAAACAAAACTTTCCAAGATAGTAACTTAATATCTATGGAATGTAAAGGTTCAAACGGAACCCCTTGAAGAACTGAAAGAACTAGATTTAGACTCCAGGGAGGAGTCAAAGGTCTGAAAACAGGCTTGATCCTAACCAGAGCCTGAACAAATGCTTGAACATCTGGCACAGCTGCCAGTCTTTTGTGTAGTAAGACAGATAAAGCAGAGATCTGTCCCTTTAGAGAACTTGCAGATAATCCTTTCTCCAAACCTTCTTGTAGAAAGGAGAGAATCTTAGGAATTTTTATCTTATTCCATGGGAATCCTTTGGATTCACACCAACAGATATATCTTTTCCATATTTTATGGTAAATCTTTCTAGTTACCGGTTTTCTGGCCTGAACCAGAGTATCTATCACAGAATCTGAAAACCCACGCTTCGATAGAATCAAGCGTTCAATCTCCAAGCCGTCAGCTGGAGGGAGACCAGATTTGGATGTTCGAATGGACCCTGGACAAGAAGGTCCTGTCTCAAAGGTAGCTTCCATGGTGGAGCCGATGACATATTCACCAGGTCTGCATACCAAGTCCTGCGTGGCCATGCAGGAGCTATCAAGATCACCGAGGCCCTCTCCTGATTGATCCTGGCTACCAGTCTGGGAATGAGAGGAAACGGTGGAAATACATAAGCTAGGTTGAAGGTCCAAGGTGCTACTAGTGCATCTACTAGAGTCGCCTTGGGATCCCTGGATCTGGACCCGTAGCAATGAACCTTGAAGTTCTGACGAGACGCCATCAGATCCATGTCTGGAATGCCCCATAATTGAGTTATTTGGGCAAAGATCTCTGGATGGAGTTCCCACTCCCCCGGATGGAATGTCTGACGACTCAGAAAATCCGCCTCCCAGTTTTCCACACCTGGGATGTGGATCACAGACAGGTGGCAGGAGTGATCCTCCGCCCATTGAATTATTTTGGTCACTTCTTTCATCGCCAGGGAACTCCTTGTTCCCCCCTGATGATTGATATACGCAACGGTCGTCATGTTGTCTGATTGGAACCTTATGAATCTGGCCTTTGCTAGTTGAGGCCAAGCCCTGAGAGCATTGAATATCGCTCTCAGTTCCAGAATGTTTATCGGGAGAAGAGACTCTTCCCGAGACCATAGACCCTGAGCTTTCAGGGATTCCCAGACCGCGCCCCAGCCCACTAGACTGGCGTCGGTCGTGACAATGACCCACTCTGGTCTGCGGAAGCTCATTCCCTGGGACAGATGGTCCAGGGTCAGCCACCAACGGAGTGAATCTCTGGTCTTCTGATCTACTTGAATCATTGGAGACAAGTCTGTATAGTCCCCATTCCACTGTTTTGAGCATGCACAGTTGTAATGGTCTTAGATGAATTCGTGCAAAAGGAACTATGTCCATTGCTGCAACCATCAACCCTACTACTTCCATGCACTGCGCTATGGAAGGACGAGGAACAGAATGAAGAACTTGACAAGAGCTTAGAAGTTTTGACTTTCTGACCTCTGTCAGAAAAATCCTCATTTCTAAGGAATCTATTATTGTTCCCAAGAAGGGAACTCTTGTCGACGGAGACAGAGAACTTTTTTCTATGTTCACCTTCCATCCGTGTGATCTGAGAAAGGCCAGAACGATGTCTGTATGAGCCTTTGCTTTTGACAGGGACGACGCTTGTATTAGAATGTCGTCCAAGTAAGGTACTATTGCAATGCCCCTCGGTCTTAGAACCGCTAGAAGGGACCCTAGTACCTTTGTGAAAATCCTTGGAGCAGTGGCTAACCCGAATGGGAGGGCCACAAACTGGAAATGCTTGTCCAGAAAAGCGAACCTTAGGAACTGATGATGTTCTTTGTGGATAGGAATATGTAGGTATGCATCCTTTAGATCCACGGTAGTCATAAATTGACTTTCCTGGATAGTGGGTAGAATCGTTCGAATGGTTTCCATCTTGAATGCGATGGTACCCTGAGAAATTTGTTTAGGATCTTCAAATCCAAAATTGGTCTGAAAGTTCCCTCTTTTTTGGGAACTACGAACAGATTGGAATAAAATCCCATTCCTTGTTCCTTTATTGGAACTGGGTGTATCACTCCCATCTTTAACAGGTCTTCTACACAATGTAAGAACGCCTGTCTCTTTATTTGGTTTGAGGATAAGTGAGACATGTGGAACCTTCCCCTTGGGGGTAGTTCCCTGAATTCCAGGAGATAACCTTGAGAAACTATTTCTAGCGCCCAGGGATCCTGAACATCTCTTGCCCAAGCCTGAGCAAAGAGAGAGAGTCTGCCCCCCCACTAGATCCGGTCCCGGATCGGGGGCTACTCCTTCATGCTGTTTTGTTAGCAGTGGCAGGCTTCTTGACCTGCTTACCCTTGTTCCAGCCTTGCATCGGTTTCCAGGCTGGTTTGGGTTGTGAGGCATTACCCTCTTGCTTAGAGGATGCAGAATTAGAGGCCGGTCCGTTCCTGAAATTGCGAAAGGAACGAAAATTAGACTTATTTTTGGCCTTGAAAGGCCTATCTTGTGGAAGGGCGTGGCCCTTTCCCCCAGTGATGTCTGAAATAATCTCTTTCAATTCTGGTCCAAATAGAGTTTTACCTTTGAAAGGGATGTTAAGCAATTTTGTCTTGGATGACACATCCGCTGACCAAGACTTTAGCCAAAGCACTCCGCGATAGCAAACCCTGAATTTTTCGCCGCTAATCTAGCTAATTGCAAAGCGGCATCTAAAATAAAAGAGTTAGCCAACTTAAGTGCGTGAACTCTGTCCATAACCTCCTCATATGGAGTCTCTCTACTAAGCGAATTTTCTAGTTCCTCGAACCAGAACCACGCTGCTGTAGTGACAGGAACAATGCACGAAATGGGTTGTAGAAGGTAACCTTGCTGTACAAAAATCTTTTTAAGCAAACCCTCCAATTTTTTATCCATAGGATCTTTGAAAGCACAACCATCTTCGATAGGAATAGTAGTGCGTTTGTTTAGAGTAGAAACTGCCCCCTCGACCTTAGGGACTGTCTGCCATAAGTCCTTTCTGGGGTCGACCATAGGAAATAATTTCTTAAATATAGGGGGGGGGGACAAAAGGTATGCCAGGCTTTTCCCACTCCTTATTTACTATGTCCGCCACCCGCTTGGGTATAGGAAAAGCGTCGGGGTGCACCGGAACCTCTAGGAACTTGTCCATCTTGCATAATTTCTCTGGAATGACCAAGTTGTCACAATCATCCAGAGTAGATAACACGTCCTTAAGCAGTGCGCGGAGTTGTTCGAATTTAAATTTAAATGTCACAACATCAGGTTCAGCTTGTTGAGAAATTTTTCCTGAATCTGAAATTTCTCCATCTGACAAAACCTGCCTCATGGCCCCTTCAGATTGGTGTGAGGGTATGACAGAACAATTATCATCAGCGCCCTCCTGCTCTTCAGTGTTTAAAACAGAGCAATCGCGCTTTCTCTGATAAGTAGGCATTTTGGATAAAATATTTGCTATGGAGTTATCCATTACAGCCGTTAATTGTTGCATGGTAATAAGCATTGGCGCACTAGATGTACTAGGGGCCTCCTGTGTGGGCAAAACTGGTGTAGACACAGTAGGAGATGATGTAGTATCATGTTTACTCCCCTCATCTGAGGAATCATCTTGGGCAATTTCATTATCTGTGGCAGTACTGTCCTTACTTTGTTTGGACGCTATGGCACAATTATCACATAAATTTAAATGGGGAGACACATTGGCTTTCATACATATAGAACATAGCTTATCCGAAGGCACAGACATGTTAAACAGGCTTAAACTTGTCAACAAAGCACAAAAAACGTTTTAAAACAAAACCGTTACTGTCTCTTTAAATTTTAAACAGAAAACACTTTATTACTGAATATGTGAAAAAGTATGAAGGAATTGTTAAAAAATTACCAAAATTTCACCACAGTGTCTTAAAGCATTAAGAGTGCACACCAAATTTCAGAGCTTTAACCCTTAAAATAACGGAACCGGAGCCATTTACAAATTTAACCCCTATACAGTCCCAGCTATAGCCTTTGCTGAGACCCAACCAAGCCCAGAGGGGAATACGATACCAATTGACGCCTTCTAGAAGCTTTTCCAGCAAATTTCAGATCCTCACACATGCATCTGCATGCCCTGCTCTCAAAAAACAACTGCGCAGTAATGGCGCGAAAATGAGGCTCAGTCTACAACTAGGAAGGCCCCTGACTGGAAAAGGTGTCTAACATAGTGCCTGCCGTTTAATAAACGTTCCCCAAGTTTATAAATGCGAATTGTCAGCATAAATATGAATAAAATGCCCAAATAAAGCAATCGATTTAGCCCATAAAAATGTCTACCAGATTTTTAGCCCATATTAAGCCCTTTATTCTGTTTGTTTGACTAAGAAAATGGCTTACCGGTCCCCATGAGGGGAAATGACAGCCTTCCAGCATTACATGGTCTTGTTAGAAATATGGCTAGTCATACCTTAAGCAGAAAAGTCTGCTAACTGTTTCCCCCAACTCAAGTTACTTCATCTCAACAGTCCTATGTGGAAACAGCAATCGATTTTAGTTACTGTGTGCTAAAATCATCTTCCTCTCACAAACAGAAATCTTCATCCTTTTCTGTTTCAGAGTAAATAGTACATACCAGCACTATTTTAAAATAACAAACACTTGATAGAAGAATAAAAACTACATTTAAACACCAAAAAAACTCTTAACCATGTCCGTGGAGATGTTGCCTGTGCAACGGCAAAGAGAATGACTGGGGTGGGCGGAGCCTAGGAGGGACTATATGGCCAGCTTTGCTGGGACTCTTTGCCATTTCCTGTTGGGGAAGAGATATCCCACAAGTAAGGATGACGCCGTGGACCGGACACACCAATGTTGGAGAAAAGAAATTTGACTTTTTCCTATCTTTAACATCGAGTAGACTAGTAACTCTTTCCCCCAAGGCAAGCAGCTTTTAACCCCTGACTGATAAACCAGTTATATTTTTCCACCCCTTGGTATAGATATATACTGATATATATCGGAGCATCTATTTATAAATACATAGAACATATTCCTCTATGTGCAGAACATTGGAATGTGAAATATTTACAGTAAATACATAAGCTATGAATATTGTATAAATATGTTTTTACATGTTTTTATCTACTTAACTTCAAAGGGCTGCAGTGCACTTATATATATGTCTATATATATGTGTACATATGTACTTATGTGTTTATATGTGTGTGTATATAAGTCTGTAAATACATATACAGGTATACCTCACTTTACAGCGCTTCACTTTACAGCGTTTCGCTAATACAGCGCATTGTGGAGCTGAAGTTCATCCTCCAGTGATTTTGAAACAGTGCTGTAATCATCGTGAGATTGTGAGAAAATTGACTGACACCATTTTGTTATGCTTAATTCACTCTGTTTACAGCATTACAGTGCAATCTGTGTCTCAGTGCTATAGTCTGACAAATTTTACTACAGTAATTGTCACTATTTTACAGGTACAGTATTTATTGAATACTGTGCTGTGCTAGTGTTAAACTAAGTATACACAATATGCAGTAAATGCAGTAAAATTTCTCCATTTTCGCCACGTAAGTCCTTGCGCTGAATATGTGATACCGAATTGTGATGCCGCAAACAAGATGGCTGCAAGTCACAAGAGACCCCTGGCATAGCAAAGAGAAAGAAAGAATAGCAGAGAGTACCCTGCAACCTTACCTAAATCTTGCTCTGGGTCCTGGGACATTTGTTTAGGAAATATGTTATTATTGGAAGTAGTTGGCAATGACTTCTCTAGGGTTTTTTATTATTGATCTTTTATGTCCTTTATAATATGTTTATTTTAGTGGGTAAGTGAATTATAAAATTGTAACATTTACAGATTACTCCATTGAATTTGAGATCATATTTCAGTTGCTCCTTAATTTAAAGACAAAATCCCAGCATTTTTATCATTATTTATCTCTTACAAACCCAGTTGTGCAGTGAAAAAGACAAAAGCCGCTTATCATTTTCTGAACAAGCACAAAATAAAAACAGATATCAAAAGGTCAGTAAAACTCAGCCTTGTGGAACAAATGAAGGAAATTCCGAGCAATTGATGTCAGTGGGTTAAAATAAACACTAATGATTCTGTTTCTCATTTTGCTAAACATCAGCAAGACAGGCGCAACTCAATGAGGTATGTTTGTCGTTTTCAGTAGAACTGATGAGGCAATCTCCATCTGCTCAGCACGAAACTGATATTACTTGGGTATAATAGCCATAAGAACTCACAGACTCTTTGTTATTTTATTATTCTTTTGACGGCAAACTTGGATAAAACAGCAATATTTACTGAGCACAAAGCCTGAAAATCAGCAAGATTGTCCACGGTTATGAATAACTTAATTTTTAATTATAATTGACACACAAGTAGACACTTGGGGCTCCATTCAGCTTTGGAAACCCTTTGCTGCATGCTCAGATGAGTGAGCCTGCAGCCGATAGTTAAAATTCAGCAGTCAGCAACCTTTACGCCAGCATTAAAATCACCCTGGACATATTCACCTGGGGTGATTGACAGCCGCAACATGAGCGCCATAGGGCGAGTGTTAGCAGGGGGAAGGCATTCCACAAGCAGACAGAAGCAAACCCTGTCCCTCTGGGATTTGTTAAATTGGGGCCTTAAAGGGACATTAAACCCACATTTTTTCTTTCATGATTTAGAAAGAGAATGCAATTTTAAACATCTTTCTAATTTACTTCTATTATCTAATTTGTTTTATTCTCTTGATATTCTTTGCTGAAAAGCATATCTAGATATGCTCAGTAGCTGCTGATTGGTTGCTGCACATAGAAGCCTTGTGTGATTGGCTCACCCATGTGAATTGATTTTTCTTCAACTAAGGATATCTAAAAAATGAGGCAAAATAAATAATAGAAGTAAATTGTAATGTTGTTTACATTTGTATTCTCTATCTGAATCATGAAAAATAGATTTTGGGTTTAGTGGCCCTTTAAAGTCTAAGCAGTAAGCATAGGCAACATGGAAGTCAAAAGTATAGTTTTGTGGTTCAAAGTGTAAAATAAAAATAAATACATAAATTAACTTCTATCGTTACATTTACGTCTTTTTCTTGATATCCTTTATTGAAGCTCCTTTCTGTGAAGCCCTAATGACTGAGGTACATTCAGAAGCATATTTATGTCTGGTTCACTTTATGGTAGCCATCTTTGTTCAGTGTAACAAATATAGTGCCCAAGTCACATGCACTACTTCTGTATGCTCTCATGGAGAGGAGTAGTTTCCACACAGGAGACCAAGGCTACAGTATTTCTGAATCATTAAAGTTTAATTGTTGCTTCCATGTGTCTTTAATCCATAGCCCCAACCATCCCACAACACTTGCTCAGCCTTACTGCAGTAAAGCTATGGCTGTTCAATACAGGAAAATCTTGACTGGTGAGCCATTTTAGCCAGATATGCTTCTTTTCAGTTGTTTTGCTGCACAGGTTAAGAGCTTGACTTGGGGTCAAAACTGATGCAAATTAACACCACTCCCAGTAAAGGGGCTGCTACAATGCTAATGGTTCAAACAGCTGTCAGTCCATGTTATGCAGAATCAAGCTCTGTGCAGAAACCCCTGCTAGCCTCCCTTGTTTCCCATGTTCAGAACATAGATTTAACACATTTGTGTCATAAACTGACACAAATAACTGATTTTATGTATTTTAATCCAGTAGCACAGTGAGAGAAGCATTTATCAAATTACTATGGCTATTAAGGTATAGATATATACTAGCTGTGCATAGTAACATCTAAAATGTGCAGCAAGTTACCATCCTAAATCTTATGGACATTGCTTGACCAGGTATAGGGTCTCAAGCAACGGATCCAAAGGTTTTAGCTTTAAAATTGTGTATAGAACAAAGCTGTTATCCAGTCATGGCACATGCAAGAAGATTAGCGCCTCTGTAAACAGAGATATAGTAGAAGCATGAAAAGAACTTGATCATACTTGATGAAACCATGATCAAAGACAAAAGGATGTTGTCTGAAAAAAAAAAAACAGAACTTAAAAGCTAAAACAATTTGAAATGAAGCATTAGGGTCAGCTGTACGTCTGTGAACATGAAGAAAATGACTGTCTTCCATTAGAGAGTGCATTATAGTGTAGACAATTCTCCAGCCATAGCTAGTGACATGTAGTGATGTCCCGAACTGTTCGCCCGCGAACGGTTCACAGCGAACATAGGTTGTTCGCGTTCGCGTTTGTGGGCGAACACATGGCGATGTTCGATCCGCCCCTATGTGTCATCATTGTGGAAACTTTGACCCTTTATGTCACAGCCGCCTGACACATTAGAGCCAATCAACATCAGACACTCCCTCACAGACACTCCCAGCTACTCGGAATCCGCCATTTTAGACTCATAACGACCTTGCTTTTTTAATGAGAGGACGTGTTATGTTTTTGCTCCTGACATTAATAGGAAAAACATAGCTAGGCTAGTGTATTTACAGTCCAGAAGGACTCCACTCATCTCTGCTGCAAGCACAGCACCCCAAAAAGCCCTTTTTAATGCTATATTTCGTGCCGTTTTTTTTTTTTTCTTTTTTTTTTTATTAGCATTTGCCTGGCTTTCAGCTGTGTGTTTAAGGCTCACAGCATATGCTGTGACTACCGCCACCACTGATATCTCCCTAACAACATTAGTTTAAATTTAACTAACCCAAAAATATTAATATTAAATATAATTATTTTTCTAGTGTAATTTTTTTTCATTTTCTATCAGGCCAGTGTCACACAGCATATACTCTGGTTCATTGCTCTGTGCCAGCCAGCAGCCAGCAGTGTTAATATCCGTTTATAACATTATTTTTAATTTAAAAAAAAAAACACAAAAAAATATTTTTCTAGTGTAATCTAATTACATTTACTATCATGCCTGTGTCTGTCAGGCTCACTCAGCATTAATATACCTCTTTTTTTTCAGTCTTTTGGTTAATTGGTCTGTGCCAGGCAGCCACCCAGCACTCATATCTATTTTTCTTTCACCTTAATTTTAATATAAAAAAAAAAAAGTTTAAATTTGTTTGCTAGTGTAATCTAATATAATTTTCTATCCGGCCTGTGTGTTTTGCTGACATAGAGAGCCTACTGTATTTACTTGCTGCCCTCCCTAGTCTATGAGCCACGACTCATATGTGTTTAACCTTTTTTTAATTCCCCCCCCCAAAAAATAATTTCAATCATTTTTCTAGTGTAATCTAATAGTATTTTCTATCAGGCGTGTGTGTATCCGACATACAGAGCCTACTGTTTTTAATAGCTGCCCTTCCAAGGCTATCAGCCACGACTCATATGTATGTGCTTAACCTTTTTCTTAAAATTTCCAAAAAAAAGTCTTTAAATCATTATGCTAGTGTAATCTAATTGTATTTTCTATCAGGCCTGTGTCTAACTGTCTATCTGACTTACACAGCATACTGTTGTTATAATTGCTGCCCTACGTAGCAGCCAGCCAGTGCGACCACTCATAGAGTCATATGTGCATTGCACTTCTTAACATAATTTTAATATTAAAATCTAAAATTTTAAAATATTTTGCTAGTGTAATGTAACTTAATTTTCTATCAGTCCTGTGTTTTTGTCACTTACACAGCATACTGTGTTAAATTGCTGCCTTACCTACCATCCACGACTCATATCTGCCAGCCTGTCTGCCAGGCCCAAGTAGCCAATTAGTGGCACCAATCACAATTCTTGTAACAGTAATAAAAATAAAAAAAAACATAATTTTTTGGACTGCAAATATTCAGTCTCCTAGGGCCATTGAATTTCATTTACCTCCTGCCTGCCACTGCCAGCATTTTGTGCCAGGCCGTCTAGCCAACTATTTACACCAATCATAATTGTTGTCACAGTCAGACAGTATAGTTATTAATTTAAATAAAAAAATTTTTTAGTGTTGATCTTAACCCTCAGTTTGCTCATGCCTTTGAATTGCACTTTTCTACAGCCTTCCAAGCCTGTGTGCCAGGCCTACTTAAAAAATATTTACACCAATCATATTTGTTGTGACAGTATTCTAATAATTAAAAATTAAAATTTTTGGTAATAGTTGCTGTGATTTGAATCATCAGTTTGCTGGTGCCATTAAATAGCACTTTCCTCCTGCCTTGCAGCCTGCTGTGAGCCAGGCCCACCTAGCCAATTGTTGTCAGCAATCATATTTCTGTTAACAGTATTTAAAAAATTGTCAATCATCACTGTTTAGACTGTCAGTAATCAGTCTCCTAGTTTCCTTGAATTGCATCTCCCTCCTGCCTGCCATCCTTTTGTGCCAGGCCGTCTTGCCAAAATACAGCCAATGAAGGGCCTTAGGAAGACTGGGCCAAGGTTGGATTGTAGTATTTGGTTAGGCTAATCATGATGGCCATGTAGACCACCACCACCGAGAGTCCTGGAAGTAACAGGGATGATGAGATGAAAGAGCTAAGAATATTAGAACTTGAAACAACAGAGTTAGCCATGGGTGTTAGTTCAAAACCGCTTGCCTTTTTTTTGGCTTTGGGTGCGGCTATTCATGCAGGCCATATAGAGCTGACAACATTCGGTGTCGTATCATCTATTAAACTAATAAGAACAGTACTACCAAAATACAGCCAATGAAGGGCCTTATGAAGACTGAGCCAAGGTTGGATTGTAGTATTTGGTTAGGCTAATCATGATGGCCATGTAGACCACCATGTAGTAATAAGAACAGTACTACCAAAATACAGCCAATGAAGGGCCTTAGGAAGACTGAGCCAAGGTTGGATTGTAGTATTTGGTTAGGCTAATCATGATGGCCATGTAGACCACCACCACCGAGAGTCCTGGAAGTAACAGGGATGATGAGATGAAAGTGCTAAGAATAGTACTACTTGAAACAACAGAGTTAGCCATGGGTGTTAATCCAAGACCGCTTGGATTTATTTTTGTATTGGGTGCAGCTAATCATGCAGGCCATATAGAGCTGACAACATTCGGTGTTGTATCAGCTATAAAAATAATAAGAACTGTACTATCAAAATACAGACAATGAAGGGCCTATGAAGACTGAGCAAAGGTTGGATTGTAGTATTTTGTTCGGCTAATCATGATGGCAATGTAGACCGCCCGTAACAGGGATGAAAGTGCTAAGAATAGTACTAATTGAAACAACAGAGTTAGCCATGGGTGTTAGTCTAAGACCACTCGGCTTTTTTTGGGTTTGGGTGCAGCTAATCATGAAGGCCAGATAGACCTGCCACCATTTGGTGTTGTAACAGGTATGAAAATGCAAAGAACAGTACTACTTAACACAACCTACTTACCATGGGTCCCAGAGCATATGTTTGGTTGTTATATTTTGTAAGGGTAATCATGCAGGCCATATAGACCTCCACCGATAGGGTGAGTATGAGTAACAGCTATTAAAATGCGAAGGACATTACTAATTAACACAACATAGTTACCATGGGTCGCAGACCAAGAGCAGATGTCTTATTATTATATTTTGTATGGGTAATCATCCAGGCCGTATAGACCTCACCAAATAGGGGGAGTTACAGAGATTAAAGTGCTAAGAATGGTAGTACTTAAAACCCAACCTCGTTAAAATAGGTAGCAGACCACATGTCTTATTATTATAATTTTTCAGGGTAATCTGGCAGGCCATATAGAACTCCCCCGATAGGGGGGGGGGGGACAGGGATTAAAGTGCTAAGAAAAGTACTAATTGACACAAGCTAGTTGGGTCCAAGAACGCATGTTTGATTATTAGAATTTATTAGGGTAATTATATATCTAACAAATCTATCTATTTCTCTTCTATCGATTCTATCTAACTATCAATCTATGTATATCTATCTATCTATCCTATCTATCACTATCAATCTATCTTCTGTCCGGGATGTTTTGAGACAGCCACTTTGGGAATGTTAGTTGATTTAGACACATTATGGCTTAAAAGCAGACTCTGCATCAACTATGTAATTTTCCATGGGAGTTTTGCCAGGGATCCCCCTCCAGCATGCAACAGTCCAGGTGTTAGTACCCTTGAAACAACTTTTCCATCACTATTGTGGCCAGAAAGAGTCCTTGTAGGTTTTAAAGTTCGCCTGCCTATTGAATTCAATGGCGGTTCGCGCGTTCGTGAACAATACCAGAAGTTCGAGTCCGCGGTTCGCGAACCGAAAATTTTAGGTTCGCGACATCACTAGTGACATGACACTACATGCAATGAAAAGCAGGTGCACACTTACTAACAACAGGTGTAGTATATTCACAATGTTGTTCAGATGTTGTTCTTCACATAAATACAGTTTAGGATCATATTTCTCTGAATCAGAATCTATATCTAAAAAAATACTGTGAATCCAGTTTCTTACTAAAAAAAACCACCCAGATTATTCAGTCTGTAATACAGACTTGTAACTGCATTTTTACAAGATCACAAACATGGAGCCACTATAGAAAACAAAAAAGGGGTCTGCAAGTTCTGTGTATTGGCTCCATTTGTACAGTTGTATCCCAATGGGAACTACAGATCACAATGTAATATAGCTACTCCTTCCATGGACATGTCATGAGTAGCAACTAGTTTTAGAAGGGAAATATTATACATTAGTGTGTTTCCTAGTAACAATAATAAAAGTTACTTTAATATTGTCAATTTGTGCATCATTTCCTTATTATCAATAGACTTTAGGGACACAAGATCTTTGAGAAAGTTCTAGAGAAGCAAATGTCATAATTTTCTAAGTTTTACACCCAGACACACATTAGTTTAAAACTTTAGCTTGCTAGGACACAAACAAACATCAATAGAAAACAAACAAGTTACACACACTCATGCCTATAATACCCTTTTCCCCCATATAACGTATTTTTTTACCTTACATGATATTAAGCCCTACTGCCAAAAAAAACGTACAATATAGGGTGATAGGACACAGTGGCTTTGTGCTATAAGAAGGTGTCTACAAGGAGTGAGGGGTTGATAACATCCATCCTATGGCAAGACACACAAATATCAGGGAAAGAAAGCAGGTCTGGACATAGATAGGGGAGGTGATAGTGTGGCCCGAGCAGTGGAGGAAGAGAGAGTTGGTTCAAGCTCACATGTAGGAGGGCAATAGTCCTAGTAAGGGCAAGAGGTAGTCAGTGGCCAAGAACAGATCTCTAGCAAGTGGAAAGTAAAGGAGAAAATAACCAGAGGCCCACTACCCCCTGTCACTGATTAATGTAATACAAGTGATTTAATGTAATTTAGAGGAATTTCCAAGAGGACAGACATCCATTCTTATTTTGTAGGATTGATACAGTTGCCGAGCAAGCAGTATTGCAGCCAAGTAATTATAAATCATATCCCTTTAATACATTACATATTTTCTTATTGCAATAAGTATATATTTCTAATAAATTGTAGAAATGGTATAATATATACAGTATATGGCAATAAAACACCTAACTCTTTTTAATAAATCACTTCCTGAATTTTTAGCGGAATTGAAAGAACTTAAATGATTGTTTTGTTTCTCAGGATACATTGCCTGCTTCAGTAAAGAAGCACTCAGAATATGAAACAACATGCCCTGTTTATGCTTCTATACATATATGTTTACGTATTAATATGTGTATATAGACATATTAACACATAAATATATGTATTTAAGCATATACATATATCTTTACACTTTGCTGCGCTAGTTCTCACGCCATGTCTGACAGCATGAGAACGAGGCTCTCTGCGGAGCCTATGTAAGCACGCTCTCGTGAGCACAATTCTTCCGTGCAACGCGAACGCAAGATCAAGTTTGCATTGCACGAAACTCGTAATAGCAGCACACATTTGCGTGTGTTGGTATTACAAAGTGGACACAAATATCGGTTTAGCAAAAGCAATTTTTTGTGCTCCACTTCTAATCTGGCCCTTATTTTTTTTCTAATTTGTTTTGTTCTCTTTGTATTCTTTGTAGAAAAGTATACCTAGGTAGGCTGAGTGGTGTCCGCACAAACATGCCTTTGGCTTTCAGCTTCCTCACCGTAGTGCATTACTGCTCCTTCAACAAAGGATACAAAAATAATAAAGCAAATTAGCTAATAGTAAAATAAAAAGCTGTTGTATGATCTATCTGAATCAAGAAATTGTTTTGAGTTTCATGTCCCCTTAATGGTTACATCTTTGTGAAATTAAGACTTATCTACACTAACATGCAAATCTCAATATGGAGCTATGCTATATCTAAATGTATCTTCTTATTGCCTGAGAAAAGGAGAATTGACCTATGACAAAAACATTCTACAATGAATGTCTTACAGTCTCTTCTTATTGTAAAAGTAGTAGGTCAGTTGAACTGTGACCTAAAAAACCTCATTGATAATAATTGCATCTTTTTATTGCACAAGGGTATTTTATATCCCTATTGCCTATCTGAAGCATTTTAAATTTACCTGACATGGTCCTTACACCTTTAATGGAAGTCTGTTTCATGAATCAACATCCCTTTCTGTGATTAAATGATTTTGCAAATTACTCCCGAACTTGCTACCCATCAACAATTAATCATGACCTCTTTTTCAGGTCTTATTCTTTCTTCTATCCTCACCTGCATAAAATGCCTTTATTTATTTGGAGGGTTCTATCAGACCACCCCTCTCTTTTCCTTACTTTAAACAGTTTACATAAAGGTCATGAAATCTTTCCTTGTATATTTTATTTTTTAGACCATGTACTGTGTGCTTGTGTACAATGCTATAATTTAGTTTTAACAGTTTTTATAACAGACTTTTGGACCAATATGTACACTTTACTCTGATAAAATTTGTCTTTATGAAATGTAATTTTAAATTTACATTAAAATGACTGTTCAAAAGTTTTATGTGTTTTAAATAATATAAATATTTAACAGGGAAATTTGTAATGATATATTTTTTTAGAACATTCATAAAAAGGACATACAAGTGAAAAAAGATATGTTAGAGCATTTTATTATTATGCTGTCGCTTCCATATAGTTATGTGCTTAACGCCAGCAAAGGGGTTAAACACATAGTTAAAATCAGCTCCAGAGCAGCAATGCACTACTGGGATCAAGCAAAACACATCTAGAGAGCCAATGAAAAAAAGGCATATGTGCAGAGCCACCAATCAGCAGCTACCTCCCAGTTGTCCATTGCTGCTCCTGAGGCAACCTGGGGATGCTTTGCAACAAAGGATATTAAGATAATAAAAAGACGCATCTATCTGAGCAATATATATGTAACATTTTGTCTATCATATATTTCTGAATCTACTAATAACACTGAAAGGTTTGTGTATGTGATAAAACTGTGTATATTACATTTAAGTAACATTAAAAGTTGGACATTGTAAACATAGTGGCATCACCAGGGTGACCCAGGTGCCACTACCCCCCCCTGAATAATGGCTGACCCCCAAATATGCCCCCAACTAGGATTGGCTCTCCTTTGCCCATCACTATTTTGCTAGGTTCCCCACAGCTCTGCCTGACTCTTCCTAAGAATGATTCAACTATGCCAAAGCACCTCCCATTCCTTTTATGGCCATGCCAACAAACACATTGGTGGGTCTCCGGCAAGTGCCCCCCAGAAGAAAATCCTGGAGATGCCACTGTTTAAAAAACATAATTTATGCTTACCTGATAAATTTATTTCTCTTGTAGTGTATCCAGTCCACGGATCATCCATTACTTATGGGATATATTCTCCTTCCCAACAGGAAGTTGCAAGAGTCCACCCACAGCAAAGCTGCTATATAGCTCCTCCCCTAACTGCCATTACCAGTCATTCGACCGAAAACATGCAGAGAAAGGAAAACCATAGGGTGCAGTGGTGACTGTAGTTTAATGGAAAAATTACCTGCCTTAAAGTGACAGGGCGGGCCGTGGACTGGATACACTACAAGAGAAATAAATTTATCAGGTAAGCATAAATTATGTTTTCTCTTGTTAAGTGTATCCAGTCCACGGATCATCCATTACTTATGGGATACCAATACCAAAGCTAAAGTACACGGATGATGGGAGGGACAAGGCAGGTACTTAAACGGAAGTTACCACTGCCTGTAAAAAACCCTTTCTCCCAAAAATAGCCTCCGAAGAAGCAAGGTATCAAATTTGTTAAATTTGAAAAAGTATGAAACGCAGACCAAGACTCCGTCTTGTAATCTGTTCAACAGAAGCCACATTTAAAAAAGGCCCAAGTGAAAACCACAGCTCTAGTAGAATGAGCTGTAATCCCTTCAGGAGGCTGCTGTCCAGCAGTCTCATAAGCTAAATGAATTATGCTTTTTAACCAAAAAGACAGAGAGGTTGCTGAAGTCCTTTGACCTCTCCTCTGTCCAGAATAGACAACAAACAAGGTGAATGTTTGATGAAAATCTGTAGTAGCTTGTAAGTAAAACTTTAAAACACGAACCACGTCCAAATTGTGTAATAGACGTTCCTTCTTTGAAGAAGGATTAGGATACAAGAATGGAACAACAATCTCTTGAGTGATATTCTTGTTAGATACCACCTTAGGTAAAAACCCAGGTTGGTACACAGGACTACCTTATCCATACGGAGAACCAGATAAGGAGAATCACATTGCAACGCAGATAACTCGGAGACTCTATGAGCCGAGGAAATAGCTACCAAAAAGGAACTTTCCAAGATAGAAGTTTGATATCTATGGAATGAAAAGGTTCAAATGGAACTCCTTGAAGAACCTTAAGAACCAGCTTTAAGCTCCATGGCGGAGCAACATTTTTAACCACAGGCTTGGTTCTAACCAAAGCCTGACCAAATGCCTGAACGTCTAGAATACCTGCCAGACGCTTGTGCAAAAGAATAGACAGAGTAGAAATCTGTCCTTTTAAAGAACTAGCTGACAACCCTTTTCTCAAAATCATCTTGGAGAAAAGATAATATCCTGGGAATCCAGACTTTACTCCATGAGTAACCCTTGGATTCATAACAATAAGATATTTACACCATATATTATGTTAAATTTTCCTAGAGACAGGCTTTTATGCCTGTATTAAGGTATCAATTACTGACTCGGAGAAGCCATGCTTTGATAACATCAAGCGTTCTGTCTCCAGGCAGTCCATCTCAGATTAGTTATATTTAGATGGTTGAAAAGACCCTGAGGTAGAGGGTCCTGTCTCAGAAGCAGAGACCGTGGTGGAAAGGATGACATGTCCACCAGATCTGCATACCAGGTCCTGCGTGGCCACGCAGGCGCTGTCAAAAGCACCAAAGCACTCTCCTGCTTGATCTTGTGCAAACCCCTCCGGAGGGAATTTCCACTCCCCCGGATGAAAAGTCTGACGACTTAGAAAATCTGCCTCCCAGTTCTCAACACCTGGGATAGGGATAGCTTTTAGACAAGAGTGAGTCTCTGTCCAGTGAATTATTTTAAGACTTCTAACATTGCTAGGGAACTTCTGTTCCCCCTTGATGGTCGTGATATTGTCCGACTGAAATATGATGTACCTCAGAGTTGCTAACTGAGGCCAAGTCTGAAGAGCATGGAATATCGCTCCCAGTTCCAGAATATTCATTAGAAGGAGGGTCTCCTCCTGAGTCCACTATCCCTGAGCCTTCAGGGAGTTCCAGACTGTATCCCAACCTAAAAGGCTGGCATCTGTTGTAACAATTGTCCCATCTGACCTGCGGAAGGTCATACCCTTGGACAGATGGACCCGAGATAGTCACCAGAGAAGAGAATCTCTGGTTTCTTGGTCCGGATTTAACAGGAGAACAAATCTGTGTAATCCCCGTTCCTCTGGCTGAGCATGCATAGTTGCAGTGGTCTGAAATGTAGGCTTGCAAACGGTACTATGTCCCTTGCCGCTACCATTAAGCCGATTACATTCATGTACTGAGCCACCAAAGGGCGCGGATGGAATGAAGAACACGGCAGAAATTTAGAAACTTTGACAACCTGGACTCCGTCAGGTAAATTTTAATTTCTACAAAATCTATCAGAATCCCTAGGAGGGAAACCCTTGATATTGGGGATAGAGAACTCTTTCCTTGTTCACTTTCCACCCATGCGATCTCAGAAATGCCAGTACTACGTCCGTATGAGACTTGGCAACTTGGATGTTTGACGCCTGTATCAGGATGTCGTCTAAATAAGGGGCCACTTCTATGCCCCGCGGCCTAAGGACCGCCAAAGTGACCCCAGAACCTCCATAAAGATTCTAGGGGCTGTAGTTAACCCAAAGGAAAGAGCTACAAACTGGTAATGCCTGTCTAGAAAGGCAAACCTGAAAAACTGATGGTGATCTTTATGCATCGTAATGTGAGGATAAGCATCCTTCAAATCCATTGTAGTCCTCTATTGACTCTCCTGGATCATAGTTAAGATGGTACGAATAGTTTCCATCTTAAATGATAGAATTCTAAAGAATTTGTTTAAGATCTTTTAGATCCAAAATAGGTCTGAAGGTTTCCTTTCCTTGGGAACCACAAACCGATTTGAGGAAAACTGTGTCCCTGTTCCTCTATTGGAACTGAATGGGTCACGTACACAATGCAAGAATGTCTCTTTCTTTATCTGGTTTGCAGATAAATGTGAAAGGCAAAAACTCCCCTTTTTTGGGGGGGAAAGCTTTGAAATCCAGAAGATATCTCTGGGGTATAATTTCCAATGCCCAAGGATCCTGGGCATCTCTTGCCCACGTCTGGGCGAAGAATGAAGTCTGCCCCCTATAGGATCCGTTACCAGATAGGGGTCCGTTCCTCATGCTGTTTTAGAGGCAGCAGCAGGCTCCTTGACCTGCTTATCTTTGTTCCAGGTCCGGTTGTCTCCAGACCGCCTTGGACTGAGCAAAAGTTCCCTCTTATTTTGCCTTAGAGGAAGTTGATGCCACACCTGCCTTGAATTTTCGAAAGGAACGAAAATTAGGCCTTTTTTGTCCCTTGATTTGGACCTGTCCTGAGGAAGGGCATGATCTTTTCCTCCAGTGATATAAGTAATAATCTCCTTCAAACTAGGCCTGAATAGGGTCTGCCCCTTGAAGGGAAGTTAAGTAGCTTATTTATTAAAGTCACAACAGCTGACCATGATATAAGCCATAGCGCTCTGCGCGCCAGTATAGTAAAAAACAGAATTCTTAGCCGTTAGTCTAGTCAAAGGAACAAAGGCATCAGAAAACAAAGGAATTGGCTAGCTTAAGTGCTCTAAGCTTGTCAAATATATTCATCCAATGGAGCCTGTAAAGCCTCATCAAGAGACTCAAACCAGAACGCCGCAGCAGCAGTGACAGGAGCAATGCGTGCAAGGGGCTGCAGGATAAAACCTTGTTGAATAAACATTTTTTTATCCATTGGATCTAAAAAAGCACAACAGTCCTCGCCAGAGGTAGTGGTACGCTTAGCTAGAGTAGAAACTCTTCTCTCCACCTTAGGAACTGTCTGCCATAAGTCCCGTGTGGTGGCAACTATTAGAAAACATTCTTCTAAAAAATAGGAGGGGAAGAGAACGGCACACCTGGTCTATCCCATTCCTTATGAAAAATTTTAGTAAACCTCTTTAGGTATTGGAAAAACATAAGTACACGCCGGCACTGCATATTATTTATCCAGTCTACACAATTTCTCTGGCACTGCGATTGTACACATTCATTCAGAGCAGCTAAAGCCTCCCTGAGCAACAGGTGGAGGTTCTCAAGCATAAATTTTAAATGTAGAAATATCAGAATCAGGTTAAATCATCTTCCCTGAGTCACAAATATCACCCACAGACTAAGCATATTGTGAGGTAGTATCAGACATGGTTCTTAAAGCGTCTGTATGCTCTGTATCTACCCCCAGAGCTGTTTTGCTTTCCTTTAATTTCAGGTAGTCTGACTAATACTGCTGCCAGTGTATTATACACAACCTTTGCCATGTCTTGTAAAATAAACGCTATGGGCGCCATTGATATACTTGGCGCCATTTGAGCGTGAGTCCCTGGAGCGGGAGTCAAAGGGTCTGACACGTGGGGAGTGTTAGTCGGCATAACTTCCCCCTCGACAGAATCCTCTGGTAAAATAAACGCTATGGGTGCCCTTGATGTACTTGGCGCCATTTGAGCGTGAGTCCCTAAAGCGGGAGTCAAAGGGTCTGACACGTGGGGAGAGTTAGTCGGCATAACTTCCCCCTCGACAGAATCCTCTGGTGATAATGTTTTTAAATACAAAAAATGATCTTTATTGTTTAACATGAAATCAGTACATCTGGTACACATTCTAAAATGGGGTTCCACCATGGCTTTAAACATAATAAACACAGAGCCTCCTCTATGTTAGACATGTTAGAACTAATAAAGAGACTAGTAAGCTTGGAAAACACTTTAAATCAAGTTAACAAGCAAATATAACAAACGTTACTGTGCCTTTAAGAGAAACAAATTTTGTCAAAATTTGAAAAACAGTGAAAAAAGGCAGTAAATCAAACGAAATTTTTACAGTACATGTAATAAGTTAACAGAGCATTGCACCCACTTGCAAATGGATGATTAACCCCTTAATGCAAAAAACAGAAAAAAAAAAAAAAAAAAAAAAAAAAAAAAAAACGAAATTTTTTTAAACAGACACAACAAAACTGCCACAGCTGAGCTGTGGATTACCTTCCCTATAACTGTTTCTATGCAAAATTTAAGCCAGCCATGTGGAAAAATTAGGCCCCAATAAGTTTTATCACCAAACATATGTTAAAAAACGATTAAACATGCCAGCAAACGTTTTAAAACACATTCTTATAAGAGTATGTATGTCTATTAATAAGCCTGATCCAGTCGCTATCACTGCATTTAAGGCTTTACTTACATTACTTCGGTATCAGCAGTATTTTCTTAGTCAATTCCATTCCTTAGAAAAATATATTACTACACATACCTTAGCATATATCTCTATCAATCAGCCTGGTACCAGTCGCTTTCACTGCATTTAAAGGCTGTACTTACATTACTTCGGTATCAGCAGTATTTTCTTAGTCAATTCCATTCCTTAGAAAAATATTTTACTGCACATACCTTATTTGCAGGAAAACCTGCACGCCATTCCCCCTCTGAAGTACCTTACTCCTCAGAATGTGTGAGAACAGCAACTGGATCTTAGTTACGTCTGCTAAGATCATAGAAAAAACGCAGGCAGATTCTTCTTCCAAATACTGCCTGAGATAAACAGCACACTCCGGTGCCATTTAAAAATAACAAACTTTTGATTGAAGAAATAAACTAAGTATAAAAAACCACAGACTCTCACAACCTCCTATCTATGTTGAGACTTGCAAGAGAATGACTGGTAATGGCAGTTAGGGGAGGAGCTATATAGCAGCTTTGCTGTGGGTGGACTCTTGCAACTTCCTGTTGGGAAGGAGAATATATCCCATAAGTAATGGATGATCCGTGGACTGGATACACTTAACAAGAGAAACCTTACCTAATCACGTTTCTATTGAAATGATTTACAACATTTTGTAACATCTCTTACTAAAGAAAAAGCTCTTAAAACGAAGAACGTTTTAAGAGCTTTTCTTCTGAATAAAAAAACACACAGAGAAAGAGCATTTAAATAATTATATCTCAGTTACTGATATAGTAAATAAAACCAAAAGAACCAAAATAAATCAAGGTGGCACTTAATAAAGTGCAAGTGGCTATAAAGTATTAAAAATTAACTAATAGAGTGAACCAATTTGTTTTATTGCCTGTTCACCTACTGTGTTTTTTTATCACAATGAAACAAAAATGCTTTATCATCAATATAAATTGAAAAACAGAAGCTCATTATTTCTTCAGTAGCCGAACATCTGTTTTGTAAAACCAGTTTCCTCCTGTTGTGATTGACCTATTTTTCAGCCAATTACTGCATAATAAATGTTTGGCAGAAATGAAGAAATCCAATTATAATTGTTTTGTCTGAGGAACCTACCACACTATAGCCCATTATTAAAATCAAACAAAGATTGCATGGATACCCTTGACTGTGATAACTCTGGATAATCAGCTACAACTGTGACAGCTATCAATAGATTAAATAATGATAGATAATTCTTCACAGGTTACCCCTCAATTTTATTTTTTCAGCTCAGAAGTAGGTAGTCTATGTTTTTTAAAATTTGAAACCTAAAAATGTATACAAGGGAGGGATGACCAAAAAAAGTATTATACCTATAGGATGAATGTTATCTTTAAAAGGTATTGAATGTTGATTCCCATAGACTTACACTGACATCTATTAGAATGAACATTCGAAAGTTAAGATTCATATATTATGTTACATTCAATATTCAAATATTGCCTTCAATATGGGTAAAGTACATTCACCCATTTCTAATACCAGGCTCTATGCCTATGTCATGTTTAGGTTTGAATGCTTTGTAGTATTATGGATTTGATCTAAATACAGAGACAAACAACATTCTGAAAGACCAGAATTTGAACTCTTATCCTATTTTTTGTTTTCTTATTAGTACAAGTGATAATATTGCTGAGAAATCTGCTGCAGCTCTACAAATAAATAATATTAATGATAATAAAGGAATTAGTGGTATGGAGTAGCTTGTTACTATTACACAGCACCAAATGCCATATTATTTATAATATGATCAGGATTATTTCCAAAATATATAGCTATAAGAAAGTTTGAGTATTCCTATACCCTGTCCTAATGAGTTCATTTGCTTAAAATCTGGTGCACAGAAACTGATAAATAGTCTTTTGAAAAATGGCACCATTTTTTTTTTAATTCATGCACACAAAGTTGAAGAGGTTAGATTCACTTTATAATATCAACAGATTTTGGTAGGATCATTATGTTTATCAGCATAAGTATTCTTCTTGCCTTTCTAATTTACAGTATTCAGGATTAGTTTATTGAAAGCCAGTCACTATCAGAATGACTGACCTAGCCTGCTTAAAACAGGATTATTTTACAAATAAGGCTACTGACACTATCAGACCTCCTAACTGTCCTAAATTCATGGGTTGGGAGGCGTTGCCTGTTTCCTCCACACAGCTTCACACACCCCTATGCCTAGTGCATGCCTCATAACTTGACTGCACCTTTCCCATTGCAGCCCTCCTCATAAAACAACAGTAGTGCATGACCCTCAAGTTCCCTTACCTACCTGTGCAGGTAAGGGGATTCTGCACAGGAGGGTCATGCACTACTGTTTTATGAGGAGGGCTGCAGTGGGAGAGGGTGCAGTCAAGTCATGAGGCATGCACTAGGCATAGGGGTGTGTGAAGCTGTGTGGAGGAATCTTACCTACCTGTGCAGAATATAAAAAGACTGTGCAAGATGTGATGGAAGAAAATTGGAAAGTGTCTTAAAACTGCATGCTCTGTATCATTAAAGTTTATTTTGGCTTGAGTGTCCCTTTAACTGAGTGCTCAATCAAAAAAAAAATATTAAATTTTTTATCTAAAAATGTGGACTCTGACAACTTTTATTTCAAAAGGCACATCCATTTTAGTTTTTTTTTTACTTAAGCGTTGAAAAAAGAAGATTTGAAGCATTAAAAAAGATCTTGAAAACAAAACTGAATTGCTGTTTATGCCCACTAATTAAATCAGGGACTCAATTTTACAATTGGGACAGATCTCAAAGTTTTAACACTACTATTCGTGCGACCTGTAATACCACGTATGCAGTTTACATACTTATCTGCAGCTGTAATTTAATTTACGTGGGTAGGACTAAAAGGAAAATTAAAAAACGTATTTATGAACATGTTAACAATATAGAGAAATGATTTAAAAATCATTTTCGGAGATGCCATGATAAGCAGGCAAACTCTTTAAGGGTTATGGTCATTGAAACCATACCCCTTATGAAGAATGATATGCAAAGGCTGCTTAATCTGCGAAAATGTGAGACAAAATGGATCCATAAACTAGGCATCTTATATCCTCAGGGCTTAAATATTGACCTGGATCTCCAGGCTTTTATGGATTTGTGTTTTTATACTGAAATTTGTTCTCTATATCATTCTCCATTTAGTGTTTTTTGTTTGTATTGTGACATTGAATTTAAGGATTATTGTGAGATTATTTATAGGTCCAGTGTATTTGGAGATATTATAGTTTACCATGTTTTTAACTATCTTTCCTACGTTTGTATAGGTATTTCAGTCGATTATGTTTATTTTTTATTTTTTATACTATTTTTTTTGCATATATGAGTTTTATGATATGTTTTAGGAATATCGTGTGTTTTATATATTTATGAAATTTATATAGGAATTATGAGGTGTTTATTTTAGTTTTAATACATGTAGATTTAACTCTGTGTAATATGGCTATAGTATTTAATATTGATTCATTCAGTTTTATGGGTCAAATATGCATTCGATTGGCTAGGTATTTATTACTAATATTCTTTTTTCTACGGGTTAACTATCCTACTTGTTGGGTATATATTATATATACGGTCCCAAACAATCATTTAGCTATTTTGCAAGGGTTTACAAACAGGGAGTCTTTGATACGGTCTATGAGTGTTAATCATCATTCTTTTATTTATTTTTTTAATTTTACCCACAGATAATAGCTGTAAGAGGTTAAGAGCATATTCTTAGCTTGCCATACACGTCAGTAGTAATTAACACACACCACTCTGTCTCACAAGTTACACTGTATATTAGTGATATCTTCATGAATTTGGTCACAAGCCTCCGTTATGTAAAATACACCTACGATCATGAGGGTGTGTTCCTCCAAGCCTTTTTAATTGGCTACACCACTCACAATGTTCTCCAATCATTTGAGGGTAAATGTATCTTACTAACGGCATAATAAGTGCATGTTTGGGGAGACATTTTTATGTTCTGTTTGGAAATCTCTTGACAAAGTCTGCTCAGAAGGCAGACAAAACGCGTAGAGCTATAGAGTTTAAAGCTAAAGATTTCAAAAGGATCCGCATGTGTTACCGGTCCTTGGAGCAATCAGCTGTTTAAACCTGCAAAGATTGAACCTTTGAAAGGCTGGATTCACAGTGGACCCTGAGCTGTCAGTGAAGCTGTTCTCTGCCAGGATACCTATGATGTGCCTAAATTAATCTGCAATCTTGTAAGTGCAATATAGCACATTGTGTTTCAATACATTTTGTGTTACTTCCTTAAATCTTGGTTGCACTTGTGTTTTTTTCCCCAGAATTAAAAAAGATCAGCAGACAAAATAAAGGTTTTAAAATCATATAAAATTATAATGTTAGGGTTGATCACAATACTTAAGAAAAGTCTATTAAATGGTTAATCTACAAAAGCCTCAAAAATTCTTAGATCAACGTTTCTAAATTATTGTAATCAATGTTGTATATCTTACAATCGCCTAGATTACAAGTTTTGCGCTATACCGGGTGTGTAAATAACGCAATAAAATGAGCGGTATCGCACTTTCCATAGCGCTGCCATTACGAAATACTGAAAAACCTCCTTGTGCTGTGGGTTATGGTGCATTAAGCTCCATACCGCACAAAAGGCAAGGGCTGAGTTTACGTGCTCCTGCACGCTTTCCCCCATAGACATCAATGGGGAGAGAGTGTTAGAAAAAACTTACGGGGATTTGCCATTCTGCAATCGCAGGTGTAACGCAACCCCTTTGATGTCTATGTGGAAAAGAAAATTATGCTTAAACCTAACACCCTAACATAAAACCCTAGTCTAAACATCCCTAATCCACTGCTCCCTGACATCGCCAACACTAAATAAAGCTATTAACCCCTAATCCGCCGCCCACCCACCCACATCGCTACTACTTTAATAAACCTATTAACCCCTAAACCGCCGTCCCCACATCGCAACTAATAAAATAAACCTATTAACCCTAAACTGCCGGCCCCCCACATTGCAAAACACTAAATTAAACTATTAACCCCTAAACCTAACACCCACTAACTTTAAATTAAAAGTTACAATATAACTATTTTAATATAAATAAAAACTCACATGTGAACAAAAAAAAACTAAGATTAAACTATAAACTAACAACATAACTATTCTAATAAAATAAAAATAAACTACCAATTAAAAACCTAAATTACAAATTTAAATAAACCTATTACTACGAAAAAAAAAAATCTAACATTATAAACAATAATAAACACTAAAAATATGAAAAAAACTCTAAGATTACAAAAATAATAAACGAAATTATCAAAAATAAAAACAATTACACTTAATTTATTAGCCCTATAAAAATAAAAAAAACCCTAACATAACAATAAACTACCAATAGCCTTTTGTAGGGCATTGCCCTAAGTTAAACAGCTCTTTTACCTATACAAAATTACAAAGTCCCCCCAACAGTAAACCCCGCCACCCAACCAAGCCCCAAAATAAAAAACCTAAATCTAAAAAAATCCTAATCCCCTAAATTTGAATGGGCATTGCCCTTAAAGGGGCATTCAGCTTTTTTATTGTCCTTAAAATGGCATTCAACTCTTTTACTGCCCAAAGCCCTAATCTAAAAAAAAAACAACATGCCAAAAAACAAAAAAAAAAACAACCTAACACTAACCCCAGAATATCTACTCATGGTTCCTGAAGTCCGGTCATCCATCCTCATCTAGGCGGCGACATCTTCCTCCATCGCGGGACCATCTTCTATCTTCATCCCGTTGGTGCGGAGCTGTGGAGGCGCGGAGCTAAGCTGTCCAGGAACAGCGATGACATTAAGCTCGGAGCGTCCTCTTCATATAATCACCTCCGTACACTGAAGCTTGAATGCAAGGTACCCGTTTAAAAATGGGGTACCTTGCATTCCTATTGGCTAACATTTTCAAATCAGCCAATAGGATGAGAGCTACTGAAATCCTATTGGCTGTTCAAATCACATTTTTTCAGCAGTATAGCCGTACCACAAAACTCATAACTTAGCCATTTGAAGTGGCCAATAAGGAAGACACATAAATGAGCTCCTGCATGTATCAACCAATCACAGTGCAGCAACTAATTATGTTAGGGTTCCACATTCCACAGAATGCACAGCAGACTCTTGGGGTGGGGGTTGAAAAAAAACACATTATTATTTAAATTATAGGAAAGAAGACACAATAAATAATAAAGTTTATTGCGTTTTGTTATATATGCATAATTAAACATTTTAACAAAAATGTGTCTAGTACACTGTGCACAATTAAGAAGGATATAGTTGAAGCTGTCCATTTATGGGTGAATCTGCAGCTATAAAAGATTTTTAACTTTAATAAATAAATTAAAGAAAAAGTTAAAGATCTTTTACAGCTGAAGATTCACCTATAAACGGACTTCTTGAAATATTTCCTTCTCAATTGTGCACAGTGTAATAGACACATTTTTTGTACATTTGTTTATAATTTTTGTCAGTTTATTACACTGCTTGGTGATATTCTATTCTATTTTTTTATAATTAAACATTGTGGGCCAGATTACAAGTGGATTGCTATCTAACGCTCATGGTCGAACTTTAATTGCGTTAGAAGTAAGCTTTTTGCACTTGTTGGGTTGCGCTCGTAATATGAGTTGAAAGTAAACTGTTTTTGTTTGTGTGCTAACCCGAAGAGCACAAAAAGCCGTACTTACAACATTGCGCACACGTTCACGTATTCCCCCATAGAATTAAATGGAGAAAAATCGTGCAAACCGGATCGCATATAGTCAAGTGTGCTAACCCAATATGAATATTTCACATTCCAATGTTATTCTTTTTATTTGTAAATAAATATTTCTACCTATATATCTGATGTGCAAACACCAGCGATAAACCTCTCATCGCTTGCGCACAAACATTTGAGCTCGACTCGTAATTTGGCCCTTGATGAGGAGTGAGATGTTAATATCTCTTTAAGTCCAGAATTTCTATTAAGTGCGGACATAAGCCCCGCAGACATTCTGGTATTTTTGCATTTAACTAGTAACTTCAAATTAAACTTAAAGGGACATAAAACCCAATTTTTTTCTTTCATGATTTAGATAGAACATCAAATTTTAAACAACTTTCTGATTTACTTCTATTATCATATTTTCTTCGTTTTCTTGTTATCCTTATTTGAAAAGCAGAAGTGTAAGCTCAAGAGTGTGCACGTGTCTGCAGCACTATATAGCAGCAGTTTTGCAACAATGTTATATATTAGCAGGGGCACTAGATGGCAGCACTATTTCCTGTTGTGTAGTGCTTCAGGCATGTGCACGCTACCTACCTAGGTATCTATTTAACAAAGAATAACATGAGAATGAAATAAATTTGATAATAGAAGTAAATTGGAAACTTTTTAAAAATTGTATTCGCTATCTGAATCATGAAAGACATTTTTTGGGTTTAATGTCCCTTTAAGCTGAAAGGAACATAAAAGGCAAATTTAAACATGATTCAGACAGAGCATTTTAAAAAAAATCCAATTAAATTGTATTATTAAATGTAATGAATTCAGTTGGTATCCTTTGTACCAGATGGGCTCAGGAGCATGCATGTGACTTGAGCACTATGTATTGTTACAAGCATTGCTGCCATGTGGTGCTCCTGAGCATATCTAGGTATGCTCTTCACTAAAATAACCATATAAACTTGATATTAGAAGTCAATTGGAAAGTTTTTTTGTTCTTTTTAATGGCATGCCCTGGGGTAAATTTATCATACCCCGGGCGGACATGATTTGCTATAGCGAATCATGTCCGCCCTGCATCGCATACGCTGTCAGCATTTATCATTGCACTAGCAGTTCTGGTGAACTGCTTGTGCAATGCCGCCCCCTGCAGATTTGCGGGCAATCTGCCGCTAGCAGGGGGTGTCAAGCAACCCGATCGTATGAGATTGGGCAGATTGCTGTCCGCTGCCCCAGAGGCGGCAGACGAGTTAAGGAGCAGCAGTCTTAAGGCCGCTGCTTCTTAACTCCTGTTTCCTGAAGGCTCGCGCAGAAACAGTTACATTCAGGACCATTCGGCCCTTGTTAAATCGGCCCCTATGAGTCTAATTTTGGTGCTCATGTCACTTTAATGAATGTGTTTTTTTAGCTCTTTATTACTTTGGTTAAACTAAGTGATAAATAGTTTATTGACCATTCTTATAATCCTATTTTTAAAGGGACCTGAGAACAAAAATTAAATTTCCATAGATTAGATAGAGCGTGCAATTTTAAGAGACTTTTCAATTTAATTATATTATTAAGTTTACTTTGTACTTCTGCTATTGTCCTTTGTTGAAGAGCATACCCAGGTAGTGCAGCAATGCACTACTGGGAGTTAGCTGGTGACTGATGGCTTGCAAATATGAGTCTTGTTATTGGCTTACCAGATGTTCTTAGCTAGTTCCACATATTAATATTATTGTTGTTTGCTATTCTTAGTTAAAAGCTAAACCTAGGTAGGCTTATATGCTAATTTCTAAACCCTTGAAGGCTGACAGTTTTTCACAGCTAAACAACTCTAGTTCATGTGTGCCATATAGATGACATTGTGCTCACACCCATAGAGTTATTTAAGAGTCAGCACTAATTGCCTGAAATGCAAGTCTGTCAAAAAATTGAGAAAAGGGGGTAGTCTGAAGAGGCTTAGGTACAAGGTAATTACAGAGGTAACAAGTATATTAATATATCAGTATTGGTTATGCAAAACTGGGGAATGGGTAATAACGGGATTATCTATCTTTTTAAACAATAACATTTTTGGTGTTTACTGTCCCTTTATCTATAGGTTTAAAGGGACACTGAATCCAAATATTTTCTTTCGTGATTCATATAGAGCATGCAATTATAAGCAACTTTCTAATTGACTCCTATTATCAAATTGTCTTCATTCTCTTGGTATCTTTATTTGAAATGCAAGAATGTAAGTTTAGATGCCTGACCATTTTTGGTGAACAAACTGGGTTGTTCTTGCTGATTGGTGGATAAATTCACCTACCAATAAACAAGTGCTTTCCATGGTCTGAACCAAACAAATAGCTTAGATGCCTTCTTTTTCAAATAAAGAAAGCAAGAAAACGAAGAAAAATTGATAATAGGTGTAAATTAGAAAGTTGCTTAAAATTGCATGCTCTATCTGAATAGAAAAAAATTGGGTTCAGTGTCCCTTTAACCTTTTTAGGGGTTAAACACACACATACACACATCCCCTCCTCTTTTGTTATCCCATTGAACCCTTTAGCATGTAAGCCTATGAGCCCAGCTGTTTTGTAAATCACCTTTATGAGAGCTGAGATATATAATAATATATATATATATATAGATAGATAGATAGATAGATAGATAGATAGATAGATAGATAGATAGATAGGTAGATAGATATAGAGACACACACACATACAAGCAACAATGCAATAATATCTTACTCAAACAAATTGGAGCATATTTATTTTATGAATGATTTATCAAAATCATTTTAACTTTTTTTATTTACTACTTTTTTCATTATTTTTGTGTTTCCACCTATAATTGTTAATAATAAGTCTTTACCTAAAGGTTTGTATGATCTCACGGCTATAACAGTGGTGTAAGCAGCGTTAAATCAATCGAAGTATTTATTAACAAGAACATCATGAAATAATCACTCCCTCAGTGCAGTCAGAAGTGAAGCTGGGTTATGCTAATTCTCCTTATATGCATTTTCTTTTGCATTAGAAACACTACTTGTGGTGTTTATATTTCAGCAGCACTGTTGTTACCTAATTAGAAATATATATAATTACTCTCCTACTCTACAGCTGTGATGCAGCTATGAGCCGGTAATGTTAAAATAAAGACACTAGGTGGCAACTGTGAGCAATATTCTTAAAGCTGCAGAATTGTCTGTTAAAGATAATAAAAAGAAGAAAAAAGCTCTGGTTATTGATATCAGTTAAAGGGACAGTTTACCCAAATGAAGACTGAATTTTATTGAATTAATCTGTTCAAAATAAGACCCTGTGTGTGTTTTTTTTTTATTAAAAAACATCTTGTAACATTAGATTTTTATTTAGCAAAGTGCCGTTTTCATGGGCTGGTAAGAATGCCCACTTGTCTAAATTCTGGCCGTGAGGCCACTCGTGCTTAGTCCCTTCTGTGCAGGGCGCATGCTCCAGCCCCCATGGTGAAGTCACCACTAGTTTCAACACGGTGCGTGCTACACTTAGCTATACAGGTCTGAACGCCTGCTCTCTCCGCTCACAGCTCCCCTGACCCCGCCCTGGTCCTGCTGCTAACGGTCACAGCACACAGAGCAATCATCATCCTGTGAGCACTGAAGGCTGTTATGTTTATGCGCTCTGACCGGATCGTTCTGTAAGGGGGCCGTAATTTATAACTAACAAACTGGATACAGCCCCCTTACAGAACGATACGGTCAGAGCTGAGAGCACATAAACACAACAGCCTTCAGTGCTCACATAGTGCTAAATATGCAAACTTAGCCTAGAATTGCATAATGCAACTTGATTGGCCATGGGGCAGGGTAATAAAGATTTTAAGCACAGCCCAGGGCATTCCAGGGTTGTCTGGCAGAAGGGAATTTAAGCAAGGGAAAGGGTAAAAAAATATATATTTATTTCCTTATTACAATATTTATGTTTTAGATTCTACGTCACTTGTTACATAGATGTATTGCTGCTAAACGATTACATCTCCTGAGTGAACTGGTCCATTAACACACTGATTGCTGGAGGAACCTGCAATTCACTGTGTGGCCAAGTGATTAAAAGGATATGAAAGTTAAAATCAAAGTTTCAGGATTTAGATTACGTACATAGAAAGTGTCCATCTCCAAGTATGTTTAATGCAAGTTTAAGTACTTTTATTTTAAACAAACATTTTTATTGAGGTATTGAAAACATACATGAAGTAATAAACCAACATTCCAGAAACCTGTTACTTTTAGACCAAGATAAGAAGTTGCACCATCATTGACATAAATTGACTACTTTTATAGCGAAATAGAATGCATGATAAATCAAATATCTGTTGTTAGGTTATAGTGAAACCAACTAATGGAGTGTGATCTATGGATAAGTTTAAGTAAAGATACAGTAAAGTATGGTCTAAAATAATATTGGGTCTATGTGAGAGGAACCTCATTTTCTATAGTATAAATCATATTATAGTAGTTACATCTCAGGTATCTCATAGGCCAAATGAAAGAGAGCAATTGTGGAGATTATTAGTAACCTGGGGTATTACTTTGGGTCTACTTATTAAATATATGATTCCATAAGAGAAAAGTGCATATAGGATGATGAGCTGAGTTAGTGAGAGGGGTATTGGGTGATGGAGTTAAAGAGGAATGGGGAAAGGGAGGGGCGGAGCCTGCTAAAGTGAGAAGACCATATGGCGGGGTGAATGAGAGCAGAGTAAGTGGTATGAGTAAAAAAAAGTTGATAAGTCACTGTATTATGCCAGTGTCAAAGCCAACATAGCTTTTAAACTTGAATGGTTATTTACATGAAGAATAACAATTATGAACATTTGAACTTGAGATAACTGTACTGAAAGGGGTAGGTACATATGAGCCATATTACTCCCTGCTTACTAATGTCTAGGAAGTCTAGCTGACAACTGAACAACCTTACAGCACTGTTAATGTGTTTGAGTAGTCCAGTAACTGCCGCAGATATAGCTGATAAGCTAGGACATTTATCTATATCCTAATCTGGCTGACAGCGGGATTACCAGATCATGGTATACAACATGTGATTATAGGGTTAAGCAGAGCTATATACAGGGGATATATTGTGGACCTCTATATAAAATCAGATTGCCAACAAGCTGCTATGGCTGTTATAGGCAGTGAAGGTAATGTAGCAAAGGATGATCTCTGGAGAGGAGGGGTAACTGATATTATAGGCCAACTTGGTATAAGCCAATATGTTTTCTCGTACATAGTAGGTGCGTGAATCAATAGTAGATTGTAACCCTTGATGTGGGCAGGCATCATCATGCTACAGAGCTCCAAAGTTAAAGGGACAGTCTACACCAGAATTGTTATTGTTTTAAAAGATAGATAATGCCTTTATTACCCATTCCCCAGTTTTGCATAACCAACACAGTTATATTAATATACTTTTAACCTCTGTGATTATCTTGTATCTAAGCCTCTGTAGACTGCCCCTTTATTTCAGTTCTTTTGACAGACTTGCAGTTTAGCTAATCAGTGCCTGCTCCCAGATTACTTCACGTGCTCGAGCACAGTGCTATCTATATGAAATATGTGAACTAACACCCTCTAGTGGTGAAAAACTGTTAAAATGCATTCTGAAAAGAGGTTGCCTTTAAGGTCTAAGAAATTAGCATAAGAATCTCCTAGGTTAAGCTTTCAACTAAGAATACCAAGAGAACAAAGCAAAATTGGTGCTAAAAGTAAATTGGAAAATTGTTTAAAATGACATGCTCTATTTGAATAATAAAAGTTTATTTTGGCCTAGACTGTCCCTTTAAATAAAGTAGATATTCATAGGGGTGTCAAGATATCATATGTATGGGGGAATTACATTAATCCTCCAAGTAAATTATAGCTAATCATTAACCTAGGGGTTTCCAACTTTTAAAGTTATAAATGTAATAACCAGATACTACTGAGTTTTCTACCATCCCTTTCACATCATAAAGGTGTGCATGTTGAGGTTGTTAATGACATATATTAATAATAATTCATCGCTTTAAGTAGTGGAGGGATAGAAGGTCTATCTAAACATAACACACATTAACAAGGAGTACCTTAACCAGCCCTTGAATGAAGAGCACGATGTTACATAAACGTAGAATAGGCCTATCTGATAGTGAGATAGTAGTATAGTTCTTCTACAAATAAGTGTATAGATTGTAGACTAGACATTGGTTATTACTAGGAAACCATATGTATTGATCCTATCCTCTTAAATCTAGATTTATAATATCGGCCAAATAGTTAACTGGTGTCAGTCCTTAGACAGTCTACGGGTGTAAAGTCTTTACTCAATGTATTGCACCAGACCATGGTGAGCTAGGTTAAAGTGATTGCGTATAGGAAACAAACCCTTTCGGTACAAAAATTAACCCTGCCACATATTAGCTTTACTGCATAACAGGAAGAGGGCAAAAACTGACTCAGTAGTTAAGAGGGCACATATATATCAGCTTAATCTATATGTATAGAGAATGGATATATGAGTCTAAATCCAAATATTTCTTAGTAAGCTGCATTTTGTCTGTATATGGTATAAGATTAGGTTCAAAATATATACCAGGTGAACATAATACAGTGCTCCAAGTTATGGCAAGCGTAAGTGAAATGTTGATTTGAAAAAGTCCTACAGCTCAGGTATAGTATAAAGTAGAACTAAGTATAACCTTGAGTGTATGAACTCTAGAGTAATATATGATATAAGTGGTAAATGTAGCTTGCTCTAGTCTAAGAGTAGAGAGTGAGACTATGTTTAAAAATCAAGTGACCTAATACACTTCGATCAACATGTACTCTCAAATTGTTATGTATAAGTTGTATGAAATGTGGATAATAACTAATAAGTAAAACATTATTAGACATCTATTTTTAAGATTAACTCAACTCAAGAATACATGTTAAATATGACACAGGATGCTAAGTGCATATCTAAAATCTGGAAAAGAATACATTTTTACAGAAAACCAGTGTATACTGTTAATCATAAGAGGTATAAGGTCTACAGAGATGTTACGAAAGTGCATGTGTCATAATACATGACCTCACAAGTCTATCTGTGCAGGCTGACAGCTAATCTATAAAATGCTGATTAATGACATCTATATATGTTAGTTACATTATATGATTCTTATAGGAGGAGAGCTAAGAGGGATTTGGCTGTGTACAGATATAAACTGGTACTAATGAAGACACTTACGGCTAGATTTAGAGTTCTGCGGCCAAAGGGGTGCGTTAGCTACGCGTGCTTTTCCCCCCCCGCACCTTTTAAATACCGCTGGTATTTAGAGTTCACAGAATGGCTGCGTTAGGCTCCAAAAAAGGGAGAGTAGAGCATATTTACCGCCACTGCAACTCTAAATTCCAGCTGTGCTTACGGACGCGGCCAGCTTAAAAAACGTGCTCGTGCACGATTCCCCCATAGAAAACAATGGGGCCATTTGAGCTGAAAAAAAACCTAACACCTGCAAAAAAGCAGCATTCAGCTCCTAACGCAGCCCCATTGTTTTCTATGGGGAAACACTTCCTACGTCTGCACCTAACACTCTATCATGTACCCCGAGTCTAAACACCCCTAACCTTATACTTATTAACCCCTATTCTGCTGCCCCCGCTTTCGCTGACACCTGCATATTTTTTTTAACCCCTAATCTGCCGCTCCGTACACCGCCGCTACCTACATTATACCTATGTACCCCTAATCTGCTGCCCCTAACACCGCCGACCCCTATATTATATGTATTAACCCCTAATCTGCCACCCCTGCTATCGCTGACCCCTGCATATTATTATTAACCCCTAATCTGCCGCTCCGTACACCGCCGCTACCTACATTATACCTATGTACCCCTAATCTGCTGCCCCTAACACCGCCGACCCCTATATTATATGTATTCACCCCTAATCTGCCACCCCTGCTATCGCTGACCCCTGCATATTATTATTAACCCCTAATCTGCCGCTCCGTACACCGCCGCTACCTACATTATCCCTATGTACCCCTAATCTGCTGCCCCTAACACCGCCGACCCCTATATTATATTTATTAACCTCTAATCTGCCCCCCACAACGTCGCCTCCACCTACCTACAATAATTAACCCCTAATCTGCCGACCGGATCTCGCCGCTACTCTAATAAATGGATTAACCCCTAAAGCTAAGTCTAACCCTAACACTAACACCCCCCTAAATTAAATATAATTTAAATCTAACAAAATAAATTAACTCTTATTATATAAATTAATCCTATTTAAAGCTAAATACTTACCTGTAAAATAAATCCTAATATAGCTACAATATAAATTATAATTATATTGTAGCTATTTTAGGATTAATATTTATTTTACAGGCAACTTTGTAATTATTTTAACCAGGTACAATAGCTAAAATAGTTAAAATAATTATAAAATTACCTGTAAAATAAATCCTAACCTAAGTTACAATTAAACCTAACACTACACTATCAATAAATTAATTAAATACAATACCTACAAATAACTACAATTAAATAAACTAACTAAAGTACAAAAAATAAAAAAGAACTAAGTTACAAAAAATAAAAAAATATTTACAAACATTAGAAAAAGATTACAACAATTTTAAACTAATTACACCTATTCTAAGCCCCCTAATAAAATAACAAAGACCCCCAAAATAAAAAAATGCAATACCCTATTCTAAATTAAAAAAGTTCAAAGCTCTTTTACCTTACCAGCCCTGAAAAGGGCCATTTGCGGGGCATGCCCCAAATAATTCAGCTCTTTTGCCTGTAAAAAAAAACATACAATACCCCCCCCAACATTACAACCCACCACCCACATACCCCTAATCTAACCCAAACCCCCCTTAAATAAACCTAACACTAAGCCCATGAAGATCTTCCTACCTTATCTTCACCATGCCAGGTTCACCGATCGTTCCAGGCTCCGAAATCTTCATCCAAGCCCAAGCGGGGGCTGGCGATCCATAATCCGGCTGAAATCTTCTATCAAGCGGCGGCTGAAGAGGTCCAGAAGAGGCTCCAAAGTCTTCATCCTATCCGGGAAGAAGAGGAGATCTGGACCGGCAACCATCTTGATCCAAGCGGCATCTTCTATCTTCATCCGATGAGGAACGGCTCCATCTTGAAGACCTCCAGCGCGGATCAATCTTCTTCTTCCGACGTCCAACTGAAGAATGAAGGTTCCTTTAAGGGACGTCATCAAAGATGGCGTCCCTCGAATTCCGATTGGCTTATAGGATTCTATCAGCCAATCGGAATTAAGGTAGGAAAATTCTGATTGGCTTATGGAATCAGCCAATCAGAATCAAGTTCAATCCGATTGGCTGATCCAATCAGCCAATCAGATTGAGCTCGCATTCTATTGGCTGTTCCGATTGTATTGTATGTTTTTTTTTACAGGCAAAAGAGCTGAATTATTTGGGGCATGCCCCGCAAATGGCCCTTTTCAGGGCTGGTAAGGTAAAAGAGCTTTGAACTTTTTAAATTTAGAATAGGGTAGGGCATTTTTTTATTTTGGGGGTCTTTGTTATTTTATTAGGGGGCTTAGAGTAGGTGTAATTAGTTTAAAATTGTTGTAATATTTTTCTGTTTGTAAATATTTTTTTATTTTTTGTAACTTAGTTCTTTTTTATTTTTTGTACTTTAGTTAGTTTATTTAATTGTAGTTATTTGTAGGTATTGTATTTAATTAATTTATTGATAGTGTAGTGTTAGGTTTAATTGTAGATAATTGTAGGTATTTTATTTAATTAATTTATTGATAGTGTAGTGTTAGGTTTAATTGTAACTTAGGTTAGGATTTATTTTACAGGTAATTTTGTTATTATTTTAACTAGGTAACTATTAAATAGTTATTAACTATTTAATAGCTATTGTACCTGGTTAAAATAATTACAAAGTTGCCTGTAAAATAAATATTAATCCTAAAATAGCTACAATATGATTATAATTTATATTGTAGCTATATTAGGGTTTATTTTACAGGTAAGTATTTAGTTTTAAATAGGATTCATTTATTTAATAAGAGTTAATTTATTTAGTTAGATAAAAATTATATTTAACTTAGGGGGGTGTTAGTGTTAGGGTTAGACTTAGCTTTAGGGGTTAAAAAATTTATTAGAATAGCGGTTAGCTCCGGTCGGCAGATTAGGGGTTAATGTTTGAAGTTAGGTGTCGGCGATGTTAGGGAGGGCAGATTAGGGGTTAATACTATTTATTATAGGGTTATTGAGGCGGGAGTGAGGCGGATTAGGGGTTAATACATTTATTATAGTAGCGGTGCGGTTCGGTCGGCAGATTAGGGGTTAATAAGTGTAGGTAGGTGGCGGCAACGTTGGGGGCGGAAGATTAGGGGTTAATAAATATTATGTAGGTGTCGGCGGTATTAGGGGCAGCAGATTAGGGGTACATAGGGATAATGTAGGTGGCGGCGGTGTACGGAGCGGCAGATTAGGGGTTAAAAAAATTTAATAGAGTGGCGCCGGTGTGGGGGGGCCTCGGTTTAGGGGTACATAGGTAGTTTATGGGTGTTAGTGTACTTTAGAGCACAGTAGTTAAGAGCTTTATAAACCAGCGTTAGCCCAGAAAGCTCTTAACTCCTGTTTTTTTTTCTGCGGCTGGAGTTTTGTCATTAGATTTCTAACGCTCACTTCAGCCAAGACTCTAAATACCGGCGTTAGAAAGATCCCATTGAAAAGATAGGATACGCAAATGGCGTAGGGGGATCTGCGGTATGGAAAAGTCGCGGCTGCAAAGTGAGCGTTAGACCCTTTCCTGACTGACTCCAAATACCAGCGGGCGGTAAATACCAGCGGGCGGTAGAAACCAGCGTTAGGAGCCTCTAACGCTGGTTTTGACGGCTACCGCCAAACTCTAAATCTAGGCCTTAGTTAGAAACGTTAAGATATACATAACCTGTATAGGGATGTGAGTACCCACATAAGGGACTCTCTAAACACCCAAGTTAAAATTTCACAAATACCAACTATTCACTATTATATGCCTTATGTAGAATGGATAGCAATATTGAGAAATTATGCTTGAGGCACCAGCTAAGGGGTCTGTTCTCCAGGACATAACAAGTTAAGCCATATGCTATAGACAAATCAGAGTCTGAGACATCAAATGGCATTATTATCATAAAAGACCCAAATATCTATAGCTAAGCGTCCTGTTAAGGATAAAGCATTAAGTCGAACTGAGAAAGTTCTCCAAAACAACGAGTGTTAGGGTTTCCCATCCACAGTAGAATGCCATGTCGCTATCCAACTCCTGTTACTGGCAGTCCAAAGGGAGCAGTTATGAGAAGGCTGAGGTCTTTTAAAGTGACAAGCGGGGGAACCCAGGGGAGAGAGGTAAGGGTGTTGCGGGACGGATCCAGGGTGTGTGCTGCAAAGGAGGGTCTATGAAGGGTCTATGAATGGAGATCTCAACTTATTCATGTGGCTCCATAGGATCTTCAAGTGACAAGCTTCATAGGAGGTAGATCCGTAAGTGCCATGAGAGATTTTGATTGCAATCATGTCCTCCTTGAACCCCGCTCCGACCGGCCGATTCGAAGCAGGAGCCAAGTGAACAGCGATGAAGTTGGGAATGTAGATAGGCCTCCACTGGTCTCATCCGCCATCTTGTCTTCTTCCGGTAGGTAAGTAACCAAAAGGGGTAAGTTGTTGAGATCCCCTTCTGGTGTGTCAGGCAAGCCTTCCCGGCTGAGGGATAGGTATTGGGAGAATAAAGGCTTAATATTGGGAGTATGTTATACTAATATAACCTTGGTTCTGAATAAGAGATAATTGGTACTTATACTGTGTATAATGGACGTAACTCTTCACATAATGGGCCAACATGAATAATGGCGCACACTCATATATATGAGTAGGCTATTAATATTATGAGCATACTACCCTAATATACATATAATAGCACTGGATATACCCAGTGTAAAGATATGCACCCAGAATGGGGTGATACCTATCCTGTTTAACCAGCAAATTTCTAGAATTTAAATGATATAGTTCAGATCGGTAGTTCTAGTGTTTAGCAAGTGGAGAATATGTAGGTTCCCTCATTCTGTATAAAAACTTGTTAGCTAATACATCAGCTAATATGAATTCATAATACATTATGGTGCCTAAATTAATATATGGTACCATCATAAGCATGCAAATTTATTTATACACGTTTAAATTGTTCTGTGTGTGCATGTCTTAACAATGAGTTATAATAGGTACTTTCTTTTTTCCTTTGTATATACTTTTGATGCACATAGCCAGTACAACGCAAACATTGTTTTTAAGTTTCAACCCCATTCGTCCATGACAAGATTTCTATATAAAGAGATGGCATTAATCTGTATCATGCTGATTCACCTGTTAGTGAGACCCTTAAAATGGCCAAGATTTAGGTTCACAGAGGTGTATTTGGATCTTTGTCGATGTGAATACTGAACATGGGATTGAGTATTGTGTCCCATTGAACATGGCACTGGTGATCACGCTTTGCTGGGGGTTTCGGAGACATATTGGTACGGCGATGCTATGAAATAACACTGAGCATAGAACGGAGTGATGCGGAGCACCAACTGTGATGGCATTCATTTGTGCGTGTGGGGCAACATATATATAATCCACCAAGATAAATAGCCTATATGAACCGTTCTAGTTCAAATGTCACAGTAAAGTGCGATCCGCTCTTAATAAAATTAAGTGTCATATTCAAGTGTTATTGTAACACCAGCAGTGCCTCACGGACTCCTGACAGGGGGCGTGTGTGTTGTGGGCGTATTAGAAGCAATCTACACACATTACCCAATCCGACTCATCAGCTTATCAGTAATGATGGAAATAACAGCCATTACATTTCATAGGCTGTGAGTGGGGGTGTGTTAAATGAAAGTTTGTGACTGGCTGCAACGTGGAAAGGAAAAAGTTTAAAAAGAGGCTGCCATGTACACTCGGCTTGTCACTTTTAACTAAAACACATTGAAAAAGGCCTGTGTTACGGCCGAAACGTGTTTGTGGGGTTCTTTTAACCCAATATAATTAATTTTCGTAACCTTACTTGTCTGCTAGTTCTCCTAGCCTCTAGTGTTTGCCCCTGTCACCTGAAGCCGAAGTATCCGGTTATCGGCCAGGAACACAGGGGGGCTTCACTTGAGGGCATTGTGCAGCTTGTAGGGTGTTTTTGTTAATAATATTAGCGTGAATGATTTTATAACTTCAACATTGGTGTGTGAGCTAGTGATGTTTATCACTATTTATGGACTCTATCTATTTATTTTAAATAGTAAAAATAAAGCTTATATGTTTTAATACCTAATAGAAACTTCACATTAGCTGTTTTGAAACAGCATATTACTGCAATAGGAGTTTGAGTGCTAGCAATCCCCTCTTAGTCCCTTCTTCTCTCCCTATCCTGCATTGTCAGATTATTTAAAGGGGCAGCACCGAGGTTTCACACATACCTTTTTTACTCCTAAAATTACTTTTTGACACTGTGCCAATTTTTTGTCCCAAATTCCGTAGATACGTAAGTGCCATGAGATATTTTGATTGCAATCATGTCCTCCTTGAACCCCGCTCCGACCGGCCGATTCGAAGCAGGAGCCAAGAGAACAGCGGTGAAGTTGGGAATGTAGATAGGCCTCCACTGGTCTCATCCACCATCTTGTCTTCTTCCGCTAGGTAAGTAACCAAAAGGGGTAAGTTGTTGAGATCCCCTTCTGGTGTGTCAGGCAAGCCTTCCCGGCTGAGGGATAGGTATTCGGAGAGGATATTGAACTGAGCGTCCATGCGTAGTTCCAACACAGCTAGTGCGTCTTTGATTTAGGAGTCCATCTTCTCGGCTGATTGGGGAATCAAGTCTGCCCTCAAAGGATGAACCTTAAATGGGAGTCCGGGATCTAGGTGCTATTGGCTCCGATGGTGATGGTAAAGGTAGCTGGCCCTTCACTATCAGGGGGATCACTATATCCGTGACGTGACTGCCACAATGGCTGCTTTCGCGCCTCTCCACAAGTTACTCTCAGATGCCCCAACAGAAGTAAAGAGAGAGAAATAAAAAAAAGTACTGGATCATGAGAAATATGACCAGTGTGTCAACAGCGTTCTGAAATGTTAGCGTTCCTTCAAAAAGATGTGGGGAGGTGAGAGGTGATCCACATGTTGTCCGGTTCTTGGTAGGTTAACTAGGTTCCACTGCCACCATTGTTACATGAATTAAACTTGGGAACACTACATATGTGGTCAGCAACGTCCATTATTTGATCTTACATTCAATTTGTCATCCAAGATGTTATTTTAGGGCCATTTAGTAAACTTTGTTGAGTTACTAGAGCAGGAGCTCCCAATAACTGTGTCTGCTCGGCTCAACAGTTGGCTCCGCCCCCCCAGTTTAAGTACTTTTTATTGTTACTTTTCTTCTTACCAGTATGCAGCTATTTTTGTTTATTTTATTTTTATTTTACAAAAAGAGGAACAAATCTTTAGAGCTGCAGGAAATATACTGAGAAAGATGATGACAAATTAGACCAGTTTGGACATTCTGGTATCACAAGCAGTGCTTGTATAAGCACTGATCAGTTGTCCTGAATCACAAACCAGATATCAAATCAGTTTTTCTTGATAAATATTGTCAAACTTATAATTAAAGTCAATATTAAGGGATGTGAAACCCCACATTTTTCTTTTATGATTCAGACAGAACAAAAACGTTTCCAATTTACTTCTATTATCAAATATGCTTTTTGCCCATTGTATTCTTTGTTGAATATATAGCTAGGTAGGTTTGTGGAGCACTACATGGCAGGAAATAGTGCTCTGGCAAATGGATAACATTCTTGCAAAGCTACAGCAATATAGAGCTATATGTGCAGGTTTCTCAGCTTAGGTCCTTGCTTTTTAACTAAAGATACCAAGAGAACAAAGACAATTTGATAATAGAAGTAAATTAGAAAGTTGTTTAAAATTAACCTGCTCTATCTGAATCATGAAGTAAAAAAATATTGACTTTCATGTCCCTTTAACATACCGGTTGCCAGGCAAAATGAATTTTGTAGGCTAAAATAAATTAAGTACATAAAACTATGCAATGTGTATACCTGTCATGAATACAAGTATTTACTGATGTAATTTATAACTGCTTGTCCAAACACCCCCAATCCAATTGAACAATTACTTGCAAAACTATTCACCACAAAGAATATGATTATCTAAATTATTTTAATATTGATTTTCAGCAACATATAACACAGTAAGCCAAAATAACTGTCCAATGATTGACATAAAAATGTTCAGGGACAGGGAAAAGCCTGATAACTTTGTCAAACTAATTTAAATATTATCTATCTTTATATCTATCTATCTATCTATCTATCTATCTATCTATCTATCTATCTATCTATCTGTCTGTCTAAATTTTAAACCATATATAACATGTAAATCAATATATGCAATAAGATATATGTGAGATGTACCAAAGACAATTTATAAATAAAATATAATGTGGCACACGGAGTGTCTGCTTATTTTTCACTTCACCATCACAGAACACAGAGTGGTGTAAAGATAAAATCCACAGAGGAAATTGAACCAGATGCTAAAGGTGGTGATGTTTTCCCTTTGGAACTATTTGCAGGCATACATTGTATACATCCGATGAAACAAACTGAGAGGTAGATCTGGCAACATTTCTATGGCCTAAACTGGATGTATCAGCACTTGTTTTTTCACTATAAAGGCATTTGGATTACATTGCCTTTGCATAACAGTTGCTGATCATACAACTGAATGGCATTTGTGGAGAGGACATAACGACTGAACAATCAATTTGGTATGTGCTTCTGCAATATTATATAAGGTAAATCTACCTTGTGTTACTAGTAGATATCAAGAAAGAATGATTTATGAAACTGGAAGTGTTAATAGGGGCATATTTACTTTGGTAATGCCATAAGATATGTTTAATTAGATGCTTCATGTCTTTTTAGCCTAAACATGTCATTAGTAGTGTATATTTCCCTAGAATCTCAAGGACAGCCTATATATTTCCAAGTACCACTCCTGACTGGCTTTACTGAACAGCCAAGCGTAATAGAAATTATGTGTTCTGCGCAATTGTATAATTTTTACCAGACTGTAAAAGACATTTGCTCATATTACTTATTGAAAAACCTGGCTATGGAGGCTGCAAAGGAATATTACTAAAGTCATATATATGTTACATGCTAAAGCGGTAGCATGAAAATGAAATATGCATGTACATTGTGATCCAATGGGCAGACAACTAGCTAGAGAAATAGGAGATAGTTTAAAATATAGTCTTTTTTTTACCAATTGGAGACCCTGTCATTTTGTGATGTAGTTAACTGTCTTATTATTCTAATAAAAATGTAAAAATACATAAATTATATAGAACTAAAGCAGTGTATATGTTAGATTAACCATCTATACCACACCCTCTGCTGTGTCAGTAAAAATAAATATTAAACACTAATTGCAGAGCACCTGGATATGCCAAGATCTGTATCTATATCTTTATGTTCTTTTGTTAAAGGGACATAAAAGCCCATGTTAAACTTTCATGATTAGACAAACATGCATTGTCTATTTACTTTATTCTCTTGGTATGCTTTGTTGAGCAGCATACCAAAATATGCTGAGGAGTGTGCATGTGTCTTCAATACTATGAGATAAGAGTGTTTGCAGCAGTGTTTAACATTTTACTCATCACACTTCACAGTTTTATCACGTCACACATTTAGAGAAGTTATCTGTTTAGTTAAATGTATATGAATCTGGGATTGGCTGATGGCTGTCATGTGATATGGCTGTCATGTGATAACGGGGGCAGGAAATTGAAAGGAAACTGACATTTGTCATAAAAAAAAATCTACAGTGCTTGTCAAATTTAAAGTAAGTGTTATTGCATTACATTTTATTATACATGTGTTGATTATGCATTTTTATTGTATTTAATGATCCTTTAAGACAGCACTTTGAATATACCATGTGTGTTACTTTAGCACAAAGACAGGGGTGAGTATTGAAAGCATAACCAAATCTAGCAATACAGAACATTTTACTATGTTACCTTTATTTTGCTTGTTTAAAGGGACAGCAAAGTCAAAATTATGGTTTCATGATTCAGATAAAGCATGTATTTTAAAACATATTTACAATTTACTTTATCTAATTTATTTTGTTCTCTTGGTATCATTTGTTGGAAACCATAACTAGGTAGGCTCACCACTAGTAGCTAGCTTCTTATTGGTGGTTTAACATATTGACATTGGCTCACTTTAGTCAGCTAGCTCCCAGTGGTGCACTGATACTTCTTCAACAAAGCAAATGAAGCAAATTTGATATTAGAAGTAAAATGGAAAATTGTTTAAAGGGACATTAAACACTTTGAGATGGTAATATAAAATGATAAATTGTATATAATAAAACAACTCTGCAATATATTTTCATTATTTATTTTGTCCACTTTGCCTGTAATTTCATTCTGAAATTGTGAGCTTTTCAGTTCCTGTTACAAATGGAAGTGCAGAACACTGTTAAATCCAGCACAACCATTGGCTGCACACTCTAGTGACCTATTTATAACTGACCCTAATTGGCCACAGCAGAGAAGGTAACACAAGTTACAACATGGCAGCTCCCAGTGTTTTATAGACACTAAAACTTTACACTTATTTTGTCACTTTTTAAACAACTAATGAAACTTTAAAAAATACATCTACATGTTAGTCATGGACTAATCTTTTCTTTGAATGCATCATTCTATCTAGCATGTATTTAGTGTTTAATGTCCCTTTAAAATTGCATGCTCTGTCTGGATCATGAAAAAAATGTGTTGGGTTTTATGTCCATTTAAAATCATATTAACGTCAAAATGAAACTTCAATCGATTGAATAAATTCAAGCAACTTTTAAATGTATTTATAGCATCAATTGTGCTTTTTTTCTCTTGGTATCCTTTGTTAAAGAGTAATCATTGATGAGCTTAAGAGGGGGTGCACGTATCTAGTTATCTGGCATCAGTGTTTACAACAATGTTTATAGCAATATTATACATAGCTGCACACATACATAAACTGATAGGGACATGTACATGATCCTAAGCTCCTGTCAGGCTACTAAGGTTTATCGTTTAACAAAGGATACCAAGAGAACAAAGCTAATTTGATAATAGAAGTGTAAAGTTGTTTAAAATTGCCTGCCTTGTCAAGTTTAATTTTGACTTCACTGTCCCTTTAAGTGACCTAATGTCAATTCGACCATGTTAAACTATAAATAGAAAGCTAATATAATAGCAGCCATTTTGTGGGTTCATGTAACATTCACTGTCAACCATTTCTTTATGATTATAGCAATTTTGTAATTAATCATAAAAGCATAGTTTCTGTATAACCTAAAGTAACACATTGTGTCCTATAAAATGCCATTCATAACCATAATAAACATGCATTACTCAGATCTTTTTATACCATGTCTTATTATACCATGAATTATTTCTTCATTTGCTGCAAAAGAAGGAACAAAGTGTTCTACAATATTTCTAGCCAATTTCAATACTTACCATGTTATAAGGTTGCAGAGGACGTAGTGTGCTGTATATGAGTGTTGGTAAATCTGTAAAGACAAAAGGAGATGTAGTTTATTAAAACAACAAAGGCTTAAAGTTACATTATTGTTCAGAGAAAAACTAAACCATTTGCTAAATGACATCATTCATTAGTTCTAGTCAATGGTGTATTTAGGTTTTGTGCTGGGCTAGTACATCAGCCACCTCCTAATTATCCAACCTTTGTACAATTTCATCTCATATTTCTTACGCGTTTCTACCTCTTGAAGGCGAGGGACAAATGTCGGACTCATGTTCCCCACTAGGCAGTGAGGGGTTATTCATTTGTAATAAAATAAATCATTTGTAGAACATAGGGTGGGAAGTATCATGCACAGAACTAACAACATTATTTCCTTCCTAAACCCTGCTACCCATGGCAAAATACACCCCTGGCTAAAGTTTATGAAATCCAGAATTTATCTTTCATGATTAAGATAGTGCATACAGCTTTGAACAACTTTCCAATTCATTTATATTAAATTGTCTTAATTCATATGGTATTGAAGTAGCAGCAATACACTTACTGGGAGCTAGCTGAACACATCTGGTCAGCCAATGACAAGAGTCATTTATGTGCAGCCACAAATTAACAGCCTGCTTTCCAGCAAAGGATACCAAGAGAACAAAGGAAATTCATTTTCAAGTATTATGACACCACAAAATGAAGGGTTCCACTTATCAAGCTGCAGATCAGCATGGGAGCCTTTAGGAAGCAGAAGTACTTAGATTGATTTTTCTAAGAAGATTGACAAGCCCCGATCTCATTCAATTGGTTGCATGAGAACAGAGGGTGTGGCTCAACAACCAAATGTTTGTGTAATGTTAAACGGACATAAATGTTTCTTTCATGATTCATATACAACATGCAATTTTAAACAACTTTCCACTGAATTTCTACTATCAAATTTTGATTGTTTTCATGCTATCATTTGTTGAAAAGCAGGAAGCAAGCTCAGGAGTGTGCATGTGTCTGCAGCACTATATGCAGCAGTTTTTAAACAATGTTATACATTAGCAAGAGCACTAGGTGGCATGTGGTGTTCCAGACATGTACACATTACCTATCTAGATACCTCTTCAACAAAGAATAACATGATAATGAAGACAATTTGATAATAGAAGCAAAATGGAAACTTTTTTTAAAAAATTGTATTCTCTATCTGAATCATGAAAGAAAAAAACAATTGGGTTTCATGTCCCTTTAAATCTATGGATACTGCCTCATTCACCCCTAGCCTGGGCAGAAAGGGTGTCTGGCTGGAAACAACTACTGCCCGTATTTTAACAAATGGGGCATTACCAGACAAAAGGTTATGGGACTCTCTGTATTAGCTGAGCTGAATAAGTATAACTATTTACCTACTTATGTAAAGCATTATTACTTTTTACTGTGTTCTTTGTGTTATACAAATAAATGTAATTGCTCTCAGTAGTGCTTATTTTCCGGAGGAAGAGAGAGAGAAATATTAACATACAGAACACTAAGAAGATAACCTTGAACTCACCTGTCACTTAAAAATAGTTAGTGTACAGTAAGTGTATAAATAAACAACTGCACAGTAATAGTTATGCATTAATATTACTAAAAACTGCATCGTAATAGTCCCAAATTAAAAAAGAGATTTACTGCATCGCACTATAAGCAACACAGTTGGTCTGAGTTATGCATATCTCTCCCTTATTGGCTTTAACAGAGGTTATAAGATAAGGTACTGCAAAACAATACAAGTTTTGTTAACAAAAAACAACAGTTGTCTAATCTCCTCCAAATGAGGTAGTGTGGGGCAGTTTGGCCATTGCTAAACAAGTGCAGCAAACTAGGTGTTAATATATTTTGAAAAAATGTAGAACTTGGCTAATATTTTTATTTATTGCATTACTAAAAAAAAAAGTCTTGTAATCACAACATGTTTTATGTTATTTTAAAGAAATAAAATAGTAGGATTGGTAGCAAAAAGGCAATGTCTCCTACATACACCCTATATACATATCTTTATGGTCAATGCTTTGCATCTTCAGATCGGTAATTCCCTGTTTTTTTCTACATCTACTGTTAGAACTCAGTTTATTTGTTGGAACACAATGGTTATTTCAGCAGAACGAGAATATCCTCAGATAGTTACAACATAGAAGCAGAGATAGGTTCACCTTTTGTGACTAACATATCAACGCGTTTTGCACCTATTTGTGTGTATTACCCAGTCATTGACAGCATCAATAGGAAGAATTACAGCAGAAATAATCTGTGCGCTGTTCATGATGAGAAGTATTGAATTCCATGCCTCAATCAATTACGTTTTCCCATTTTCTAGAGAGTCAAAAGTGTAAGCTCGGAGCTGATTCACACTTTAATGTTCAGTGTCAAATGAAATCAGTTTTATTAACAAGCATGTTATATTTGGGCCACGGCAAGCAAATGTTTAAAAGAAAATATGTGCACTGAATGTTAGTGCTATGAAGATTGTAATGTCTGCTAGCAGAAACACAGTCAGATTAAAGTGAAAGGTGTAGGTGTAAAAGAAAAGGCAGTACCTACTTATGCATCTTGTCATAATAAAATATAAAGTCCCATTGTGTAGGTATTTAACAGTAATGCTATAGAATGGCAAGAAAAATAACTGTACTTTATAATTTAGTCACCGTCAAAAGTGTGTTACATGAAGTATCTCTGGTGATGAGCTGTGAGTACTGAGCGCGTAAGAAATGCGTAATCTCAGGTGTAAATAGATCTTTCTGGGCAAAACCTGTGGCAGCCCCCACCCCTTCATTTTAAAGGGAAAGTAAACATGTTAAGATTTTTATATAAAATATTTAGTTATGCATAATAATGCTTTAGCTCTGAAACTTGTAGGTTTTCTAATTCTCAGAATTTGAAACGCATGCTGCTGACTTTTCAAGGCTAACCCTGCTACATATATTTCCCTATTTGGCTTTAACTGATACAAATACAAAACAATGCAGTTTAACTAACAATATGACCATGACTAGTATTGTTGCCTGCAGACTGAAGCCCCAGAAGTGGCTCCTCCATACAAGGCTGATGGTGGGTAGATTTTGGGCTATTGGAAAACAATTGCAACAAAAAGGATGTTAATTTGTTTTACAAATGTTTAGACCTGGCTGATATGTTATTCTACAACAACACAACAGATAAGTCTTCTAATTACAAGGTGTTTACTGTCACTTTAACAGTTGAATGATAAAAGATAACCACATACCACTAAATTATAAGTGCTGGATGGGTGGGACCTATTAAAGGTCATGCCAATTAGCATAACCCAATAGTGAGACGCAAGAAAATTACAGAGGTTGCACGTTATGTGCACGCTCTTGGAGAAGATAAATTACATAATAAATAATTATTTGAAACTAAGTGAGAGACTAAGATGATATTTTTTGCACAGGAATTAAAAAGACTTTACAATTAACCACTTTGCTGCTGAGACATTTTCGCATGTCGATGCTATGGCTATTTTTAGTAGTTTGTATCTCTTTGGATTTGCACATAAATTTTAACATTTTATTCTGTGAAGTTCCCACACAAATTATGTCTCATTTTTCAGCAGATCAAGAATTTTTAGAAAACAACTTTGGCAGAAAATAAAATAATATGGAAAAATCTCATCACATGAAATGCAAATAAAGAATTAAATATACAGTATTTTTACGTTATTTTCTAGGGCATTTATAGTAGATAGTAGCACAGGAGAGATTATTTCCTAAATATTTAAAACGTATTTAATTGTCTCACATTTAGCATCAGTTAATCTTCCCACAATGTAGGATTTTACACCTATATTGTTCAATTACAATTAACAATAAAAAAGTCATAAGATAAATATATTAGTTTGTCACTTTGCACAGTTTATGCAAAATAAGTTGTTTTAAATATCTAACCAAACAAATATTACATTAATTTTAAAATAAAACCAAATTAACCCATAAACCCATGTCCAAAATCAGCATAGCAAAAAATAGTTTCACTAAAAATCATACTGCATATCAGACGGGGTTTGTGAAAGGCAGATCCTTAGTAAGAAACATGAGAAAATTGCAACTAGTGCTGTCACATTACTGGGGGAAAGACAACCGAGAACAAGACCAGGGGGGTGGGGACGCTTGTCTGATACTGGTAGACGCTGAGAAAGCGTTCGACAAGATACTGTGGGACCACCTGTTCACTACACTAGGGAAATTTGGTGTGCAAGGAGACTTCATGACAGCCATTTACGCCATTTATAAAGAGCCCCGCGCAGCAATTCTAATCAATGGTGAGCCGTCCAAACCATTCCCACTCCTGAGGGGTACGAGGCAGGGATGTCCCCTATCCCCGTTCCTTTTTGACCTAGCTCTTGAACCGTTAGCAATAAAGATCAGAAGAGACACGGAGGGACTAAGTATAGGCAAAGAAACTTTACACATATCCCTCTTTGCAGATGACATGATTCTATACACGAGAGAGCCCAGGAAGAATATCCCTAATCTAATGCGCATTATAGCTGAGTTTGGGCAAATTTCAGGATATTGCATAAATAAAGACAAATCAGAACTGTTATGGTTACGGAATGGGAAGCCCTCGGAACCACTACAGGATACTTTTAAAATAGTAGCCAACACATTCAAGTACTTAGGCATCACTCTGTCCAGAGACCCCAAGCAGTGGTATGAGATTAATTTCCGGCCATTGCTTAACGATTTGCGGAGAGCACTTTTGAATTGGGCAACGCTTCCACTGACACTGTCGGGGAGAGTGGGACTAATCAAAATGATTCTGTTTCCCAAGCTGTTATACACATTACAAATGCTCCCGGAGCTTATACGCAAACAGGACCTCCAGACACTAAACAGAGACATACTACAATTCTTGTGGAAAGGGAAAAAACACAGAATATGATACCACAAAATGACATGCACACCGGAGATGGGGGTTTTTGGACTCCCAAATATTGAACACTACAACTGGGCAGCTTTGGCTAAATATATAATGGATTGGTTTTTAGACAGAAATGTCTTCACCAATTACAGATTGGAGACGGAATTTATCGCTCCGTGGTCTTTGAAAATGCTCCCACATATGACTCGCACACAATTAGATGGAGTGATAGGGCACACTACTCTTTTCCTTCAACCTATAAGAGCGTGGTGGAGGATTTGCAGAGCCTTTGGAATATCACACAAACATACTGTATATCTACTCCTACGAGGTAATCCAAATTTCCAGGCGGGCTTCACTACCATGCCTTTTAGACAGTGGGAGGAGTGGGGATTGACTGTCCTCCGGCAAGTATTGTCGGCGGAGCAGAAATCAGTCAGGTCATTCGCTGACCTGCAAATGGAGTTTAACCTACCCAATAAACACCACTTTGCATTTCTACAGATGAGACACTATGTGCAGGATCTTTTGAGGGCGGGAAACCTGCCAGACACTAGCTGCGAAGTCTATAAGCTACTGACATTGACAAGGGGGGGGGATGACCTCTATCTCGCACACATACAAGGCACTCCAAACTGCACCTAATACAGTCACTAGAGGCCACCTCCAACATACATGGAGTGTACTGACTGAACAGACAGTCATAGATCAGATCATCGAAAATAGTGTTTTGAAGGTGAGGAAAGCCTCATTATCAAATGAAATCCGAGAGGCACACACAAAACTGCTACATAACGCATACATAACACCGAAGATGTTTCATAAGTGGAACCCTGAAGCCTCAGGACTGTGCCCAAAATGCTCACACCCAAACCCAAACATCCTACATATGATATGGCAATATCCAAAGCTCACGAAATTCTAGAATATGACACAAAGATGGGTAAAGAGAATTACTGGAGAGAGAATAGATTTATCAATAAACATGGTGATATTCCTGCACTCACAGGCAGACACACATAAGCATACTACGTTCATCCATAATGTAATACTGCTAGCTAGAAAACTCATCTTCAAACAGTGGATAATGCCCGGCACACCAACCCTAACACATCTCAAACTAACACTACAACAACAAATGATTCACGAACAAGTAGACACACAGGGAGACATCACACTACGGACTAAACAATTCCTAAACAAGTGGGAGCCCCTAATTTGCAGTCTAGACTTATCACACCAGAGACAGATCCTGTATCCGCTCAAAGACTCAGAGTTCGTACTGGAAGCCCAACTACGTGGGAAGTGGAAAATTTTTAATTAATGAAATAATGGACCAGTGGACAGATTGGGACGGGATATAGAGATAAGAACCTGGGGGGAGCGCCTTGGGGTGGGTCAGGGGAGAGTAGGATTCAGATGGGAATGGGGGGGGGGGGAGGAAAACTAATCTGTTGATATATGATGCCAACTATCTGTTAAAAGACTCACCTGTAATGGAGAAGTACGTACTTGATGTACGAAGAAGAAAACTTAATATCAGAGACTCTTGGAAGATCTACCTACTAAATTGCAATGTTTTGCAAACTCTCTTATTTTCCGACTAAGAAGGGGAAAAAGAAATGAGATAGGCTGGTATAGCGAGGGTAG